>NC_055686.1:25187586-25379777 GCF_017639745.1 Melanotaenia boesemani
GGGTGTGCTCCCGCTTTAAAGTTGATTCTGATTTATGAATGAAAACAAATGTGGGACATGTGTGGGCACACTTTGATAAATCTGAAAGTTTTTGTGTGCGCCACATTTCTCTTTTTTCCTACCTACGCCGCCTGTAGTTGGCTTTGCTACACACAGTTTGATAAATGAGGCTCCAGAAGCAAAAGCACAGAAATTCAGAAAAACTAGATACAGAAACTGTGACTAAGATAATTACGTACAGCATAGCTGTAATTTTCCATTTATACACTTTACAGGTTTTTCTTCACCTCTAATCAAAGGCAATTAACCTCAGTCTTTACTTGGGCCTCCTGTGAGAAATTAAGTGACATTTAATCTTAAATGTTATTGCAGCAGATAAACTATTTGCAATGAAAATGGCTTTTTATTAACTTCAAGAACAAAAATCAAATGGCCATCAAACATCTAGTTTGAAATATCAATTTCTATTGTTTTTGAAGGAGTGAACAGTCCTGAATGTTGTGACAGTGTCTGACAGAACAACGCTGAGGCTCATAATCAGAAAACAAATGATTACAAGCTGGTAGAGGAAATCTGCGCATGGGCCTTTCATCCAGATCAGTGTCACTGCATTTAAAAATCCCATACTTATAGCCACTAACCCTTTCCACATGAACTCTCAGGTGTAGGCTACCACCTCACCTGTTCTCTCATCATCCCATTCATTGCAGAGACATCAATGCAGCCATCATTACTTCTACTTACTTAAAAGTCAAACTTTCAATTATATCTAAACCACAGTCAGCCAGAATAACCTGAGAAAGTTTCTGGAGAAAACAACATATAAATATTTCTTTTTTATGTGCTGATTAAAGTGAGCTGCTGCTGCAGCCAAGGACACAACTTGAGGAAAAAATATGATAGGATGAAATACTTGTCAGAAATTCTGAATAAGATGGAAATTAAAAGAGAAGAGCCACTGCTGAACCGATGTGAACTGATGGCAGCTGCACACAAAATGGCAATTTCTCCCACAATTCTGTATGTTGATGACGTCGGTGCACGTTCTTCATTAGGAAGTTTATTGTCCCAGGTAGCAGGTGGAAAGCAAAGTACCAAACAAACAGGAGGGATGGACGGGTGGTGCTGTACAAATCAAACAAATAAAACAGAATGGACTAAATGAATAACAGCCAGTCTAAATTAAAGAAACACAGAATACAAAACAAAACACAACTGGAAGCAGCACAGCTAACTAATAATCTAACCAAGAAAATTACCATGAAAGGTGCACAAATCTAACTGGCCCTGTCTCCAGACAACTAACGTTTAAAAGCAACACAAAACACAGCCTTAGAGGCGCAAGTGTAGACCTCGGCAGTACAAAGAGGTTAGACAGAGGCAGGATGGTACTGATCGCAGAGCTGTAATCCACACAGAGCATTCGTGTGTAGTTCCCATGCTGTTCCGGGTGGGACATGTAGTGCTGTGGCTACAGTGTCCTCAATCTATCTGTTCACCCTGTAGGCCTTATTTTGCATTCATATAGCCTTGCCTGTTATTAAGATACATACTTGTTGTTTCTGTTACAAGGCAAGGCAAGGCAGTTTATCTGTACAGCACATTTCATGTACAGGACAATTCAAAGTGCTTTACATAAAGCAAAGGCATTACAGATATTTAGAAATAGTAAAAGGCATCAACACATAATCACAATAAAATAATAATTTACATTAAAAAGATTAAAAGCAAGGTACGTTAAAAAAAAAAAAAAAAAAAAAAAAAAAAAAAGTTAACAGGCAGATTTCATGCATAGGCGCATGAGAAAAGAAATGTTTAAAACCTGGATTTAAAAATGTCTACATTTGGTGAAAGTTTAATCTCCACTGGCAGTTTGTTCCACTTGTTTGCAGCAAAACAGCTAAATGCTGCTCCTCCATGTTTAGTCTAGACTCTGGTCTGGACTAGTTGACCAGAGTCTTTGGATCTAAGAGCTCTGCTAGGTTTACATTCTCTGAACATATCACAGAGGTATTCTGGGCCTAAACCATTCTGGGATTTGTAAACAAGCAGAAGGGTTTTAAAATCTATTCTGTGACTGACAGGAACCAGTGTAAAGATTTCAAAACTGGTGTGATGTGTTCAGATCTCATAGTCCTGGTTAAAACTCTCGTTCTGGATGAGCTGCAGATGTTTAATGCTCTTTTTAGGAAGTCCTGTTAAAAGACTATTACAGTAATCCAGCCTACTGGAAATGAATGCATGGATGAGTTTCTATTGGTCTTTCTGGGAGACTAAACTTTTTATTCTGTTGATGTTTCTGAGCTGGTAAAAAGCTTCTTAGTGACAGCTTTGATGTGGCTGCTGAAAGTCAGGTCTGGGTCTATCAACACTCCAAGGTTACAAACTTGGTCAGTGATTTTAAGAGCCTGAGTCTCCAGGTGTTTGCCAATGCTGACCCTCTTCTCTTTGCTACCAAACAGAATAATCTCAGTTTTGTCTTCATTTAATTGTAGAAAATTCTCCTTCATCCAGGTGTTTATTTGCTCCGGACACTGACACAATAAGTCTATTGGACTGCAGTCATCTGGTGACAGAGACACATAAAGTTGTGTATCATCTGCATAACTTTGATAATTAATGCTATAGTTTTGTCATTTTTGACCCAGAGGGAGCATACAAGTTGAACAGAAGAGGTCCAAGGACTGACCCCTGGGGGACTCCACAAGTCATGGCCACTCGCTCAGATTGATAGCTGCCGATCGTAACAAAATAACTCCGGCCTTCTAAATAGGACCTGGACCAGTTAAGGACTGCTCCAGAAAGTCCAACCCAGTTTTCCAGCCTGTGCAACAGGATTCTGTGATCTACAGCAGTGGTCCCCAACCCTGGTCCTCAAGGCCCACTATCCTGCAGGTCTTCGATGTCTCCCTGTTGCAGCACACCTGATTCAAATGAATGGCTCATTAGCAGATTTGTGCAGAGCTTGTCACAGAACCATTTAATTTGAATCAGGTGTGTTGCAGCAGGGAGACATCTAAGATCTTCAGGATATTGGGCCTTGAGGACCAGGGTTGGGGACCTCTGATCTACAGTATCAAACGCAGCACTGAGATCCAACAGAACAAGAACTGATACTTGACCAGAATCAGTATTCAACCTAATGTCATTTAACACTTTGACCAGAGCTGTTTCAGTTCTGTAATGAGGTCGGAAGCCGGACTGAAATTTATCAAGATTTCCACTTTCATTTAAAAAGTCATTAAGCCTTGTATTTCTTGGTAGATGGTGGTCGCTGGGGTTCAGGCCGGGATAGAGATATCCTTTGAAGACCTTGGGTGATGTGAAAAAGAGGGTCTGGTGAGGGGGGAGAGCTGGGAGTTGTTCGCTTCTCTGTTGTGTCCTTTGCTCTTATCTGTACAATCATGTTTGGGTTTGCCATCCCAACAGCATGACACAAGTGTGCACCAAGTAATCTGCATCCAGTTAGATTTGGATGCACACCATCAGGTCTGAATCGCTCCTTACAGTTCCAAAAGATATAGAAGTTATCAATGAACTTTATCTCATGGGTTATACATGCGTTTGATAACCATGTGTTCAGGCCAAGAAGTCTACTGAAAAGTTCAATTCCTTTACCTGCTGTAGGAATGGGTCCTGAAATGTAAACATGGTGCTCCAAATTGACACAGTCTCTCCAACAGCAGAGAAAAGTCTTTCTTCAGGATCTCAGAGCCAGTTTTCCTCCTCAGAATATCAAAAGACCCTGTGTGGACAATAATCTTCATACCATCTGGATGTGAAGACAGAGTTGTCGGCAAGATCTCTGTCAGTTCCCTGACTGATGTATCAAAAAGTGTTAGATTTTCCGTCTTTGCCATCCTCACATGCTGTGTTATAGAGTCCCCAATCAGAATTGTGTCTATTTGTTTTTGTGTGGAGGCGCCGATAGCTTCTCTAGTCCTCCTGTTTGTGGAATTTTGGCCCCTCCTCCTGGTCTGGTTAGCCCTGGGCTGAGTTTTAAGGCTATTTCTTGAGTTTTTATAGATCCTTGCATTACATTCATCATCATTCATTTTAATATGAGTCAACACTTCATATTTATTATGCAGTGAGACTTCAGGTGGTGGAGTGAGTGCTGGAGCTTTAAATTTCCTGCTGGATTTACCTCTGCGACGATTAACATCAGACCAGGTTCTGGCCGGGGTTGATGACTTTGGCCTGGCACCAACACTGTTCCAGTAGGAGAGATCAGTCTGATGGTCCGGTTTGGGATTTTACTCAGCTATTCCAATGTCATTTAAACACATCCAAGGAAGTGTATCAGCCACATCTGTAGCGGGAGGTTCCACATTCGACATGCCTTTGCTTATGAAGATTTGACTCAATCCATTTGACAACTCAGTAGCTTATACAGAAGCTACAATAGTCAATAAATTCTTCATTCACACAAATGTGTTGCAGTGTTTCAATCCTCTTCTCCAGCTGTGTTATCCTCAAAGAAAGTTGCTCACACTCAGCGCAGCTCACTGATACTGCAGGGTTAGGAGACATCATTCCACTAGTTCTCCGATGGCAGTCAACTAAGTTTATCAAAAAATATATTTGTTCCAGTGATTTATAAGTGACCAGGAGTCATTGTTCCTTTCTTGCTGGTAAAGATAAGAAAGACAAGAAAAAAAGAAAAAAAATGCAAGCAGAAAGGAGAGCAAAGCAGAAAGCGTCCGCACGGCAGCAAAGTTTACATACACAGTACAGATAACCACACCCACACACATAAAGATACACAGGCACCTGAAGAATCCATTGTACCATTCTACCTCCTCCCATTGAACCCTCTGCAGTAAATGCAATTGAACTGTGCTACTGGAGTCTGTCTATTCCCTCTGATCTAGGACGAGTCAGTTGACGCACGATCCAGAATCAGCTAACAAATATAATCCCTAACAATGACACATGCCACAATAATGCCACATGCCCTATCTGGGGTGACTCTGAGCCTACGAAGGTACTGGAAGCAGGCCTTAAGGATCCCAAACGTCATCTCTACCCTGGTTTGAGTCCTGCAGTGAGCCAAGTTGTAACAATCCTGCAGGCCGGGCTCAGAATCAGGGTAAGGGGTTAGCAAATAAGACTGGCAGGGGTACCCTCTGTCTCCCAGCAGGAACCATCAAACTCTCCTGTAATACAGGATAAAATATAACATGTTTTAGCTGTGATAGGTCAAACAAAATATTGATTTTAATGTACATAACTCACCACAGGCAAATCTAGCACTCAGTTTACACTCACGACAGACTCGAGAGTTGTGCACAGACCCAGGCCACTTTGCTTCCACATTACTGATGATGTGGGCTGCATCACATATAATATTCAAAGTAAGTACAGAAAAGTAAGCTGGAGTAGCTGTAACTGACTTTGGAACACCACAAAAGTGTAGAGCAAAAGTTTCAGTGTGTAAGACTGACAGTTCTCACAGCCCAACAGACTGTTGGTTTTGAAATATGCTCAGTGTCACTGATGTTATAAAGAAAATTCCTGTTGGCAAAAAAATGAAGTGCAACTGAAAGAACTTGCTCTGAACTGAGAGCATGTCCACCATGTGTCATATGAAAATATGAGGGCTGAGAATATTGTTCAGATACATGATCGATTGTACAGAAAAACTTTAATGCTCAAACAAATAATCACAAGGGAACGATAAAATAACCAAGTGGAGTCTGATCACTCTTTCCCGACATAGATATCTGTGGAGTAACTGTGCTTTGATGTCAACTGGCTCTTCAACAAAATGGACATGCCTTGTCTGACACTCCCTTCAGTCTGCAGGCTGCAGTTAAAGAGGAGGAGAAACTCGGGATTAGTTGAAGAAAACCTGCCAGCGAGCAGGTTAGCTTCACGGAGTCTGTTGCCACAGTAACTGACTCAGAGTTTGTTTGGGTTCCTCTCTGTCTCCCCTGTGTGTGTGTTCTCGGATTGCCCTAGTGTATGCGTTTGGCTGCCTCTGTCTGTTTTGTGTGTCATGTCTGTTCCTGGCCAGGAGGGTTACCAGAATATTCCAAGGCAGCAATCCCCTCACCTGGGCTGATCTCCACAACAGGATCTCTACATTCCTCGCTGGATCGTCCAGTTACCCATCTGGTATATCGTGGCCTCTCAAATGTTGTTAGTTATAACTAACAACATCTGTCTTATGCTTAGGCTCTTGGTGCTACAGATCTTGTCAGCCCTGTCTGCTTCGCCAACTTCTTGGATTGTTCGCCCCAGCTTTGATCCATTCACTCATATCCAGCTCCTACCGGCTCCACACCATGCTCTGCCTGCCCGCCCGTTCTGTCTGGTCAGCTGCGAACCACTGCGATCACCAGATCCTGAACTTGGATTAGACTGTTTCCAGAATCAGCTCGAATTTTCATTAAAAACTCTTTTCTATTTGATTCATCCTCTGCCTTCTGGTTGGTCTGTGTCTGCACATTGGGGTTAAAAAACCGTATCTGTTTGACTCGTCGTAACAGAGTTACACTGAACTCGCTTTATGAAACCGAAAACCCAGATTCCCATAACTCTGAGTTTTTACTAAACCTGCTTTCTGAAACAGGGCCCAAGGAGTGATAGGGAAGTAAAAATCAAACACACAAACACATGCACGTGAAAATGCTTTACGAAACAAAACAGGAAACAAGATAAAAAGAGACTCCATCAAATCTGAACACCCAGGAACATGTAAAAGACAAGCCCAATACTCATATTTCATACAAACATAAGGTCAAAATAAAATTAAGAGACTTTGTGTTGCTCACACAAATAAACACAAAACTAGAGATATTTTACAAGAATATAGTGGATCTGATACCTGCACAAAACTGAGAGGCACAGCTCCTATAATAACAAGAATGAAGGAAGTTTGAATTAGATGATGACGTAATGTATGTTTGTTAGATGCCTGATATAAAACCTGCATGACACTCGTGATGCCTGGAGATCCTGAGCTGGTGGTCCCTGGGCATCAAATTCTCTGGTCTGCTTGTGCTTTGTGTGAATTCATATCCCATTTTCTACCACAAAGTGGCGACACTAGACCATGATGTTTAAGACAACTGAGGTTCTGCTGGCTCTAAATTTGCACCTTGTTTCAGTGTTGGATGACAAAAATATGTGCAGGTGCTATGACTGTAAGAGGCTACTTAAAGATATTATTCAATACTATTTAAACATAAAGAAAAGAATTTTCATGAAATTACATTTTAACGACCACAATTTATAGCTGACTGGTCTTTTCTCAGTTGTGTTTTTGTTCAGAATCTCTCCACATGATCATCAACTCCTTTGACTGTAAGTTTTAAATCTTCCCTTTCAGTTTGTCTAAAGAATTAGACTGAATATCATTAACTGGTCTTCACTTCAGCATCTATACTGATGGCAGAAACCCATCAGAACTCATCAGTATGCAGAAATTATGCATACTGTCTGAAATAATTTTCTTTACGGAAGCCGAGAGCAATAAGTGATGAGCCGAAAAAAGCTCCCTTGCTGTGAAAAGCAACCTCACATGTAGCACAGTTGAAGATTGAAGCAACTCGCATGTGGACGGCATGTAAAGCCTCGTTTCCACTGAGCAGTTTGGTTGGCGGTTCGGTACGCTGTTTTGTGTGTTTCTATTATAAAAGGGGCCCATACAACCGAACCATAAGATGCCATTCATGGACCACTTTCAGTGTTAGGTCGATAGGGGTCCATATTCTGGCAGAGAGGTCTGCCAGGATATGCACCCCCTCAGTAAATCGGAACCTATTGGACCCAGCATTTTTTTACTTTTGGGAATAGAGTCAGACCGTGATTTTTGATTGATGTTGTGAATTTGGTGGCTGTAAGTCATCTGCAGAGGGGTCTGCCAGAATATGCACCCCCCACAAAAATTACATTTTTTTACTTTGGAGAGTAAACAAATCCTATTAGCAAGAAAAACACAGCTCTGTTCTTCTCAGGCTCTCAGAGAAACACATTAAACCAATGATACACAGTCATTCTCACTATATAGAAATATTTTCTATAATCTGCAGACAGAAAGTCAGTGATGTACTTACAGAATAACCCCAGCACACAGAGAAAAGAGTGATCCATCATCACATCCAGTCCTGCTGCACAGCCAGTCAGAAAGTCTTCTAATGTGCATCAACAGTAATGATGAAGGAGACGTTACATCTGACATGCATGTGAGACTAATGTCTTTCTAACGTTTCTTCTTAAATAAAAACCCCCTCCGTTTTCTTCCCTTTCACACTGAGCGCAGACAATGTCGGTAGTTTTGACCGCAGTAGTTGCTTGTCATGGTTACATTTCCTGTCCACTGCACCAACATTTTAGCTGTTTTCATGTACAGAGGTCTGTGCAAGGTCGTAATTAATATAATCCCTAAAGAAATATTGCAATATCTATTGATAAGGGACGTGTTGTGTGTATGTGTAGTTATTTATGCAGTTGTGCTGTTCGGGTTTTCACACGACAGTTTGCCCGAGTATGTTTATATTTTCTGCTCCTCTGTTGGTGCATTCACTTCTTCAAATATGAAGTGGTGAGTTGTACCTTCTCACCAGTTCCAGGCTCCTAAACTTTTAGACTCACCTGTTTAACTCTCACTCATCCCCCAATCACCCTCACTGTATCCAACCAGCTCTCCATCCCTGTTACAGACCTCCATCTTTGTTATGTTATCAACTTTTATTCCTTCCATTCTGTCTCTGTTACATTCAGTAAATCTGTGTTTGTGTTTCTCTTGGCTTCACTGAAGCTGCATGGCGTGCACCATTATACCAGTGACTGGGTGTTCACCTCAACAATAAACTGGACTGACCCACCACAGATGCTCTATACAAGAAAGGCCAAACTCATCTCCACTAGCTGAGAAGGCCGAGGTCTTTTGGAGTTAGGAAGGCACTGCTGAAAACATACAACACTGTGCTAGCATCAGCATGTATTACTGTGTGGTCTGCTGGGGTGGTGAATGTACAGAACAGGGCAGGAAAGAACTGAACAGAAGCTGATCAGAGGATCCAGGTCAGTCCTGGACTTTACTCTGAACCCCACAGAGTAGGAAGTAGCACCACAGCAGCTCATTCATCCCCACAGAAAACAGTTAAAGTAGTTCAGCCTAACCACAGTTGTTATAAATACATTGTGCTTTTGTCTGCTACCCACTGTGGTTTTCTCCATCTCAGAGCTCTATTTGTTATTTCCCTCTGCAACACCCACACATCATTCCTCTGGTGCATCTATAGATCAGCTCTATATATAAATAAAAACTCTCATATGGATGTATATAGTGTCCAACCTGCCAGGGATATATTTAAAATCTCTTTATCTCTATATTTGTCATGTTTAGTTCAGTGTTTCATTGTATTGATGCTACAGTCTGCAGATGTTCTCACATTGTGGTGGGATTGTGGTTTAGACCCCAAACCGTTGACTGAATGTGTCACTGAGCTGAAGCTAAACCTTTTGTTTCACCAAAAGAACCAAGTGAAAAGACAGCATTTACAGCCACAATGTTAAAAACTCTGACAGGTGAAGTGAAGAACATTGATTGTCTCTTCATGATACAAACTCCTGCTGGGAAACATCAGATTGCTGCAGATTAAAGTAGAAAATGTTTTGTGAAATTGTAAAGATGAACAGTTATTATTTGAGATGCCTTTGTTTGTCAGCCAACCTTAAAAATGTTATCTTCAGAGTGGAAACTACATAAATCACTAAATTAAAGAATAATTTGCTTTTTTGTGTCAAACATTGTTAGGCTTCTAGGGCCTAAGAACAAACTGACAGGACAACTTTCCAGTTTGTCACCACATACAAGGAGGTGTGAATGCAAGAATAACCTCATGCATCACATTCAGCTCAGAGCTAGTGTGTTTATAGCAGATAAAATGCGTGAAACTGTGAAAGATGTGCATCGTTTTTTTCTTTTTTTAGTGCAATGATTCTGAAGAGTTCATAAAGTGACTGAAGTATAATGCAATGTGCATTATATGTTTTCACAGTTAGTGAATGTACAACAGGATGGCCAATATTTAGTTTTTTTCTGAAACATTATCTGAGGACAAGTCATCAAAGAGATGAGTTGTGCAAATATGAAGATATTTTCTACTTTGCTTTATGCCTTGAACTCAGTTTATAACTGTTTATAACTTCCTTCATGTTTTCTTGTCAGTCAGGAGTAAATACAGTATGATGTGCAGAAAGCAGCACGTTTGGTTTGAAACTTCCACTTCCCCATTTTAATCCTGCAGCACAGAAAGAAACATGAGGTCAGTGTGAAAACATGCTGCAGATAATCCAGTAGAGGCATGAACTAAAGTCAAATTAAAAGTCAGCTTTATTGTTAGTTTCTTCACATGTACAAGACATACAAAGAAATCGAGATACCATTTCCAACGGTCCTGCAGTGAAGACAGGACAGGACGTTTCAACACTCAAGTTACCATTAAAAAATAAAAAGTGCACAGGCACAACACGTATCTGACATTACAACAATGACAATACGAGGTTCACAGTGATTTGAAGTAACAGCAAAGTTGTATGTATAAGTTGTAGATGTACAAGCAGAGTGAGTTTGGTGGTACGGGAACTGAGACTCTATACCTCTACCAGAGGGCAGGTGGCTGAACAGTTTGTGTGAAGGGTGGCTGGCATCACTCACATTGTGATCACTTTGCGCGTGAGACGGGTGGTGTATATGTCCTTCAGGGAGGGAAGTGGTGCATCAATGATCCTCCAGCTGGGTTCACTATGCGCTGCAGGGCTCTACTGTTGTAGTCAGTGCAGCTCCCGCCCCACACAGTCATGCAGCTGGAAAGGAGGCTCTCAGTGGTTCCTCTGTAGAATGTGGTCATGATGGGTGGTGGAGCTCTTGCCCGCTTGAGTTTGTGCAAGAATTAGAGGCACCGCTGGGCTTTCTACATCAGTGATGCAGTGTTGGTAGTCCAGGAATGGTCTTCACTGATGTGCAACCATAGGAATTTGGAGCTGCTCACTCTCTCCACAGCAGCACTATTGATGGTCAGTGACGGGTGTTGGGTGTTGTCTTTCTGGAATCTCCTTGGTCTTGCTGACATTCAGCAGGAGGTTTTTGTCTCTGCACCATGTGGTCAGAAGATCAAGCTTTTTGCTGTAGTGAGTCTCGTCGCCCTTGATAATGAGACCCACAGAGTTTTGTCATCCGCAAACTTCACCTGGTGATTTGTGCTGTCGGTTGTGTTGTAGTTGTGTGTCAGCAGGTAAAGAGCAGGGGACTGAGCACACAGCCTTGGGGAGCCCCTGTGCTCAGTGTGATGCATCTTGTTGCCAACATGTACTGCTTGTGATCTCTGACTGAGGAAGTCCAGCAGCCAGTTGCAGAGGGAGGTAATTTATTTCAAACAGGTTCATCAAGGCATAAAATGAACCCGAGGCATCGTTTAGCTTTTATTCTCCTCACATGTGGAACAAATTTCCAAAAATCTGCAGGTTTGCTGAAACTCTCATCAATTTTAATTCAGGGGGGTTAAAAACTTTTCTATTTGCTGCCTATTAAAAAAACAACTGGAAATTCCTCACGCTGGGACTTTATATCTCGCATTGCATCTCTTTAATTGTAGCTTTTTTTTCTTTTTCTTTTTATCTGATTTCTTTTAAAGTTTGTTTTTAATGCACTTGTTATTGTTTCCTGCAACCCGCTGTAATGTTTTATGTAAAGCACATTGAATTGTCTTCTATGTGAAATGTGCTATACAGATAACCTTGCCTTTCAAATAATGCTTCATGAGGTAATCTACAATGTAACAAAAGTACCGAGCACTGATTTAATAATCAAGATCAGTGTTGACGTGTCCAGGGTGTACCCCATTTCTCACCCAGTGGCAACTGATAAACACTCCAGTTTTCTGAATTGGGTTAAGCTGGTATAGAAGATGGATGCATGGATGGATGGATGGATGGATGGATGGATGGATGGATGGATGGCTGATGGCTGATGGATGATGTATAGTAACAATATTATTTAAAAAACTGAAACAACATGTCTTTACTTGCTTTTTTGTTCCTCTGATAAAAAGTTTATCTATTCATCTTTTTTTCTTTCTTTGTTCTGGTGATAGCAGCAATGGGCTGATGTTAGCTGGTGCGTGAGGTTGAGCAGTTCCAGCTAGTTATAGTTGGATTCACTCTGGAACCACTGTCCTTGAGAGGGGCTGGACCCTCTGCCATTCTGGAGTTGCTCCCGGTGAGAGGCGCCAAGCAGATGTGGGTATGCTCATTGTCACCCGACTTGGCGTCTGTACATTGAGGGTTTGCTCCAGGAGGGGCTCAGAGTAGAGTCGCTGCTCCTCCGCATCAAGAGGAGCCAGATGAGGTGGCTTGGGCATCTGGTCAGGATGCCTGCTGGACGCCTCCCTGATGAGGTGTTCCAGGCACGTCTCACCAGAAAGAGGCCCCAGGGAATACCCAGGACACGCTGGAGAGACTACTTGTTTCGGCTGGCCTGGGAACGCCTCGGGATCCCCCCGGATGAGCTGGTGAATGTGGTCAGGGAGAAGGAAGTCTGGGTTTTAGGCAGCTTCCCCCACGACCCAGACTCCAGATAAGCAGCAGACAATGGATGGATGGATGAATGAGTGATATTGGTTCTGACGTAATCAGTTTCAATGGTTAAGAAAAGCAAAACCAAACTGATAATCAGACAGTGGTCTCATAGGGAGCTCCCAATGATTGTCTAAAAGTTTCTACACTTGGATCTTTAGTGAAACCCTGTTTGATCCTTTTGGACATAACAATCTCATCATAGCTTCACAGATTTTGAGGACCGTAAGATCTGACATTTTTCCTCACATACAAAGTATTTGAGTAAAACAACTTAAAAACAACACAACGATATAATAAAACTGCAGAACAGCAAATCACACAGCCAGTATAATCAGGGGTATCAGATCAAATCAGGAGCGGGTCTCTGATAAAAATCTGTTTCAAAAAGAGAATTAAAGGAGGACATTAACTACTGGCCTGTTTTTTTCAGACAGCTCATTCCAGAGTTCAGAGGCTTTGACTGCAAAAGCTCGGACACCTCTGGTCTTTAATCAAGCCTCTGGGATAACCACTCACCAAGGAGGTAGAGACAAAGCTTAATAAAAATAAAAAATAAATAAATAAAAAAAAAAAAAAACTGATGTTTATACTTTATTTCATACTTGTGGTATCTTGGTCTCCTTTGCTGTCCTGGTTTGCTTTGCTGTTCACACCTCCATCCTCTTGCATTGAATCAACAGATACCTGATAATAGCTAACAGGTAAGTTAGCCATTATCAGGTATCTGATTATCTGTGAGGCTTCTCATTCATCCAGATCATGATATTCAATGAAGGTTGAGTCAAGTCAGCTGAACTGGGTTTAGTTTCTTGTAAACATTTCACTCTCATCCAGAAGAGCTTCTTTAGTTCTGATAGAGATTGTTGGAGATTTTATTTAAGTAGCCTGTAAAGCTACTGATGTTTTATAGTCTACGACTGTCATTGAGAGTCGTGACTCATATGAGGTCTTGTTAAAGTAAGCAAACAATATTCTGTAGTTATATGCTCAACCATGTTATTGTTGTAGAAATGTCCTCATTCAACACTCATGGTGACCCTGTTGATGCAGAGGTGAAGTCAGTGGATGGTGAAAAATGTTGTTCCTTTTAATTGTTGCACTGTGCAAGCAGGTCTGATTATTTATGAGGATGTCAGACACCACATCTTCCCCCCTTTTTACTCAGAATGGTGAGGAAATAAAATAAGCAATGAGCATCAGTTCTGCAAACAGAGTTAACTTGTTGGTAAGTATAATGAGATTAGTCAGAGGTGATACATTTCCCTGTAACAGAGATTAGTACAATCAGCCACAGACATATCAAAAATAAACATGCAGCCTGGTATAAACTTACTGTATCATCAACCTTATGAACCCAACCTGGCTTGTATCAGCAGGAGAAGAAGGTGATAGGGGTGGTATTGGAGTATGGAAACTGTTTTCTTGACATAATTTGAGTAGCTTAATGCCAATCCATCTCTGTTTGAATATCAATGCATTGTTTATTTACCAACTATGTTCACATGCTTCTAACTGTTATGACTAACAGAGGCATAATTCACTGGATCTGAATGAAACACAATCAGGTATCACGCTCTTGTTCATGGTGACTGGTGTCAGTCTTTACTGTAGGTTGAGGCCCAGAAGCCTGGTTGTTGTAAAATGCAGTCGGCATAGCTCTTTGTAAATTTCTGTTTCAATAACTGTATTTATATTCTTTAGCTTTGATGATGGTAGAGGTGGTACAGCTCTGCTCTTCCTCTGAATGAGGACATTTCTATTTTTACTGGCCATAAAGTGACAGCAGAGAGCGGTAAACAAAGCGCTTTTATATTGTATAAAAACTTATGTATCAATGTTCAGGAAACATGTAACACAGGGTTAGATATTTGGTTTAGTAGTTTCCCGTACATCTCCTGTCCCTGAAGGTCTCACCTGTGTGTGCTCAGTCACGTGATCGCAATCACATGGCTACGCTAAGCCAAGCGAGTTACGTGGAGCGATTATACAGGCCTGCTCTGGCTTCTTCCCATCAGATGCATGGGAAAAAAGCCAGGTGACAGAGCTGTTGCAGGTTCGTACCGCTTACAATTGCTTCTTTTACTCCTTAACGTATTTTAGAGCTTATTGTTCACATGTATGATTTAGAGACCAGCTGTCGGTGAAGCCCGGAGCCGTACTGTGCCATAATTGGAATTGGTGAGTCCTGAATGACCTGTATTGCTAGCATGCTAAAGTTAGCAGCTAATATTATTGTTTGTGACCAATGCTACTGCTGATGGAAGTTACCGCTAGTATCAGTGGTCAATTATAACCCATTGTTTTTCCCATGTGCATGGTATGCAAATGTATGTATTGGGTTAAGCGCTGCAGCCTGCCTTCTGGGTTAACAGCCCGTGTGTCGGGTAAGCCGTGTAGCAGTTATGTAGCGGTTGAGCTCAATGTGTAATACTATTTGTAAACCTTTAACTGTATTTAATTCTGATGTACAAATCTTCCACATTAACATGAATACTCTGTATGTGGTTATTTATAAGTCCCTGATTATTATGATTTATTTAGATATATAAAGCAATTGCTAAGATGAAGACTTATTAGGTCTGTCTGCTTATTACAGGCCAGGTGGTTTGGATTCCATTTGGGATCAGAAAGATGGCGAGCTATTGAATGAACAGCCGAGGAGTGACGACACCGAACCTACCTACTGGTCTGGTAGGAGGCTGGCGAAGTCTGCACTCTGCTCCCCACCATTTCACTCTCAGATTCACAAAAACGTCAAACATTCTTTCTCCTGTTATGGACACTCGCATTTAGACATCTACTCTGGACAATGGCAATAACCAAGACACGGATTCTACCCGTGCTGTGTGATTGGAGTTGTGAATTGTACTGACCAGTGCCTGTAGTGGTGAAGACTTTGTAAATGTTTTGATATTGTATGGCCAGTGACATCAACTTGTGCAATTAATCAATTACCAAGATACTGCAGTTGTATATATTGGGATATGTTTTGGGCTGCAATTTGGGTTTATTAATCACTTCAATATATGGTACCACCACTAACTAAAATCAACCTTGTCCTGTCTTTTATTGATCACTGACACTCAGCTCCAGCAGTTGTTCCTAGGTCTTCTACAGTCATCCTATTAGTCCATTGTTCCTGTTGTTTACTCTTACCACTTTCTCATAAGAGAATGGACGTATTAGTGCCCAGGAGTGCTACAAACAGATACCAATGGTCAACCTGTTGATAATGCTCAAAAGAAGGTGATCATTTCTGCCATCAGGCGAGAGGCGGGCCCAACATGCTAAGATATATGTTTTTTAAATTGTTTTGATTTTATTTGTTTGAATCATCTTTTTATTTGATTTTCTTGTAGCACTTTGAGATTGTTCTTCAATTTAAGTGTTTTACAAATAAATTATTAGGGTCCGAGCCATACAAAGTATGGCAAGGCCCTATTGTTCCTGAAATGTTTATTATTCTCCTTCTCCTAAGCATTTCGACGCCAAATTTGACCCCCTAAACACCCATGAAAAGTTGTGAAACTTGGCACACACGTTAAGCCCGGCGAAAATCGGATATTATAAGGTCCGCATACTATTCAATGCAAAATTGGCTCAACAGCGCCACCTAGAGTCACCAAAAATCTCCACATGAATGGGGCCCAGGAAGTCTACTTCAACGTAGGAAGACGAAACTCGGCACACACGTGTACCACCCCGTGTTGACCAAAAAACTCAATGTAACACCTGTCGCCATGGCAACGGGGTGCCCGCCATCTTGGCGTGTGCAGCCATTTTTTTGCCTTTTTTTCCACTTTACACACATCGTATTTGAACGAACTAGTCTGAGGGGATTCGTGCGATTGACTCCAAACTTGGTGGGAACCTTCCTGACAAGTTGGGGACCAAACGCTCCTCAAATCTTTCTAATAGCAGAAAGCATGTTACCGTGGCAACAGACGGAAAAACGCCTTCTCGCCATGAAACACGGTTTGCTCATATCTCAACAGAAATACATGGGATCTCCACCAAACTTGACAGTATTCATACGTGTGACACCCCAAGTCCAGCAAAGAAGTCAATCAAACACCTGTTGCCATGGCAACGGGTGGCCGCCATCTTGGATTTCACTGCCATTTGAACGAACTAGTCTGAGGGGATTCGTGCGACTGACTCCAAACTTGGTGGGAAGCTTCCTGACAAGTTGGGGACCAAACGCTCCTCAAATCTTTCTAATAGCAGAAAGCGTGTTCCCGTGGCAACCAACGGAATATGACCTTCTCGCCATGAAACACGGTTTGCTCATATCTCCACAGGAATAAATGGGAACTGCACCAAACTTGACAGGATTCATACATGTTGGGTCCTTAACGCATTACACCACCTGTTGTCATGGCAACATCGGGTGGCGGGGTCCAGGCCGCTCGGACCCGATGGATGCCGCTTGCGGCTTTAATTATTATACTTCTTCTAAGCGCTTCGACCCCAAATATGACCCCCTAAACACCCATGAAAAGTTGTGAAACTTGGCACACACGTCAAGCCCGGTGAAAATCGCGATATTCTAAGGTCCGCATACACTGCAATACAAAATTGGCTCAACAGCGCCACCTAGAGTCACCCAAAATCCCCAAATGAATGGGGTCCCAAAAGTCTACTTCCACGTAGGAACACGAAACTCGGCACACATGTGTAACACCCCGAGTCGAGCAAAAAAGTCAATGAAACACCTGTTGCCATGGAAACGGGGTGCCCGCCATCTTGGCGTGTGCGGCCATTTTTTTGCCATTTTTTGCACTTTACACACATCGTATTTGAACGAACTAGTCTGAGGGGATTCGTGCGACTGACTCCAAACTTGGTGGGAAGCTTCCTGACAAGTTGGGGACCAAACGCTCCTCAAATCTTTGTAATAGGAAAAAGCGTGTAACCGTGGCAACCGACGGAAAAATGCCCTCGCCATGAAACACGGTTTGCTTATATCTCCATAGGAATACATGGGATCTGCACCAAACTTGACAGGATTCATACTTGTGACACCCCAAGTCCAGGAAAGAAGTCAATCGAACACCTGTTGCCATGGCAACGGGATGCCCGCCATCTTGGATTTCACTGCCATTTGAACGAACTAGTCTGAGGGGATTTGTGCGATTGACTCCAAACTTGGTGGGAAGCTTCCTGACAAGTTGGGGACCAAACGCTCCTCAAATCTCTCTAATAGGAGAAAGCGTGTTACCGTGGCAACTGACGGAAAAACGCCTTCTCTCCATAAAACACGGTTGCTCATATCTCCAGAGGAATACATGGGAACTGCACCAAACTTGACAGGATTCATACACGTTGGGTCCTTAACGCATTACACCACCTGTTGTCATGGCGACATCGGGTGGCGGGGTCCAGGCCGCTCGGACCCGATGGATGCCGCTTGCGGCTTTAATTATTATTATTATTATTATTATTAATGTTAAATAACCAACAGTAACAAAGGGTTCACAACAAGGTTCCTTTCTTAAGTGTGAACACACCTTTAGTGTGCTGTAGATGTTAGCAGTTTAAAAAACTAAAATTTAAAGTATGCATGCTAATAAAAATAAGCCTCATTCCCCCAAACTGCAACATAGAAAATATCAGCAAAGCTCTTTGCATGTAGATCTTAACTGATTGATTCTAAATTGAATGAATAAAAAGCTCTAATTTCAGCTCCTTCTGCTTTCTGTTGCAGTGACATTTGACAATAAATAAATCCACTTCCTCATTTCTTTTCAGAAAAAAAAAAAAAAAAATTACGTTTACGTTTTAAGATGTTCAGATAAACCTGAACAATGACTCAATGGAAAGATACAGCAACCGTTAGAAATGCATAAAGTCACATTGTATTGGCCTCTTGTTATTTTCCTTATAGTCTACAGTGAGTGGATTTATCAGCAGGCCTATCTAAAAATTAGCTAATTATTAAGTTCCTGGGTTAAATTCCTAATGGATGACAATGACGACGTTGTTACACATCACCTCAATCTGCTTTACATGGGAACACATTATACAAAATTGTACCACAGGCAGAGGCTGAAATATTGGTCTGACATGAGAAACCAGGAGCACAAACATCACAAAAGATCAGAAATAGTTGTAGAACTCGATGTTGCAAGCAGACAGTTTTGTGACACACCAACTCCTCATTATGTAGATCCAGTATGTAATTTTTTTATACATGGATTTTTTTTGTTGTTGAATTCTTAAGAGATCAGGTGCTTGTAAGAAACCTGTCTGAGCAAAGTTGTCCAGGCTGGTTCCAGCCGCCCAACACGCTGTAAATACTCACATATAGTCTTTCTTCAAAAGCTTGCGCAATTTCTGCAGTTCTCGTCTTCATTTTTCTTCTGCCCCCCCCCCCCCCTTACTGATCCTCTTCTTCTCTGGTGTGTTTCTTTCGCTGGTTGCATGTCAGCTATTCTGCTTAGCACTGCCCGGCAATTTCCATTGGTATTGCTCCGCTTTATGCATGAAGCAACGAATAGCTAAGCTCCCTGAAAAACGGACCAAATTACATGCGTTACTGGAGGCAGATGAAACTCTCCATCCGTCTGCGTATCCATCTTCTGTGTCGGGTATAAATGGCCTTAAAGATGTCGGCTAGAGCTGTGAAACCTCAACAAGTGTCCAGATCATACACACTGGGTTGTATGGCATGGGCCCGTTTCTTTTTCTCAGCAAGTCACCAATATAAAGTTTACAGAAAGATGTCACGCTTCAGCAGATTGAACCCACAAAAGATCAGAGCTTCAGGATTGGATGAATAAGATATCACAGGAAGATGTCTCAAGACTGTTATATCTGGTCCTTGGCAGTTGGCTCATCTGTGGATGTAGGAGAACTGAGTTTGAGGACTGAATGACCGTAGGGCAATGTTTCAGGTAAATAAACAATGTACCAGCAGAAGTGATACAATCCTGATCTGAGGGGTATTGCACGAAACCAGAATAAAGAAATCCAGGATAATTAAGAAAGCCCAGCTTGACCTAGCTTGCGCGGCCTCTCCTGGCTTAATTGGTTGCACGTTTGCTGAGCCAGGATGAGAAGGTGCGGCTAGGTTAAGCCAGGTGAAGATAGTTGGGATAAGTGCGTGTGCACGGCATACTGAAGCAGACCTCGCGATCGCTCACAGAATCACCGATGGGGAAATGGATAAAAGTCGCGCGTCCTACGTCACGGCCGCTGAACAACAGCTCCTGACGGAGTTCTCTGACGAAGTTAAGGATATTATAAGGAAAAAAGGCAATACCAATGCCATAAGTAAAGAACGCGAGAGAGCCTGGCAGACAATAGCCGACCAGCTCAATGCGTAAGTAGTCAAAAACTGTACAATTAATAAACAGTGCTCCACTGGAACTGTCATAATTAGGCTACAATTAAAGGAGTTACTTTTCAAATCCACTCACTGTTGTATACTTTAAGAGTGACAAGCAGGTGCATGTTACTCAGGAAATGTAGAGTATGATTAGGTGCAAACAATTATCCACAATGTGTCATTTAATCTATTTTCCTCATGTAACGTTTTTATCTATTTTATCTTTCTGTTCTTCATAAAGGACAAACCTGTCTGGCCATGAAAGGACCTGGCAGCAAGAAAAAATTAAATATAAGAACATTTTGCAGGCTGGTAAGTGACTCCAAAGTAGATAACAGTGAACAAATGAGGTGAATAGATGAGGTGTCTGCTGACATGTTCAATGTCTGATTGTAGCAGTTAAAAATAAAAGGCCTATAGAACTGGCACAGGGGGCGGCCCACCAAGCCAGGATGTGACTCCAGCAGAGGAACTGGCACTCCATTTAAATAAAGGGAGGCCAGTGATGGAGGGGATCCAGGGAGGGACAATAGCTGACTCTGTCCCAGCCACAGAAACTCTCCGCTTCATACAAGGTACATCACATACTGCAATTCTACTGCACATGGAACACAATCAAATATAATATAGTGTCTGACTTTGGATAACCTTGCAGTGTCTGGGAACACAATTACACTTTTGGAGCCACCAGAAGATGATCCGGTTAGTACAGTGTCTCGAAATCACAGGCTTGGTATGTTCTGTGAAATCTTAATCCAAGTCCTCTCGCTGCATGTGTATGGCAGGGGGAAGATACATCTGCAGCTGCAGAATGCACGTCTGCAGATGACGAGACTGTGTCAGTGGAGTCCTGTCAATTTTATGGGATTGGCCTGCTTATTTATTCCATGAAGGATATGAAGTCAGTGATGTGGTACTAATAGAAAATGTGTAACAGGACCCGGATGCTGCACAGTCTCCTAAGCGGCCTGGTAACATTGTGAGTATTGGCTAAAGTACATCTACGTTATGCACAAATCCTGCTGTGCTAATTGACATTTCCTTTACAGACCTCACAAACTGTCAGAACGCTTTATTCAGGGCACCTGGAGAGAGAGACAGAGCTGGCAGATGTTAAAAGCTGACTCAAAAAGAGCAAGCTCCAAGGAATGGAGCTGGATCTTGAGATTAAACGCCAGACACTCAGAAAACTGGACCTGGAAATCCAGTAACCAAAAATCTGTATCTCTCAATGACATAGTCATCTCCAAAGGCCAGGGGATGTGACCTGTCCCTGAAGACTCGCTCACGTCTGAATGCTCTTCTGAGGATGCGGGCTTCCTCGTCCAGCACATCCTCCGAAAAAGGGAAAGCCATCATGAAGAGGGAACAGGTGAAGGGGAGTTGGACCTATATATTCAACATTGCCCTCATCACGGATTTCTTTGAATACACTTTGTAACCTCATCCACTGGGTTTTGTAATCTCAATTAATGCAATAAAACACATATTTATAAAACCTCTGACAGCAATTTGACGAGCAGTCTTCATTAGCATGGCAATATAACACTTGGCCTGAGTAATAATACTGCAACTCAAATCCATATAAAAAGGCTGTTGCGATTACGAACAGATTTCGATTAAATGTACATTGACTGTATATGTAATATTTTAATACTGGATGATTAAAATGATGCGCCATACTTAGGAAGACCATGGACATGCTGTAAAATACATTAATTCCTCACAGAATTGACGTTGGACATGCAGGTGACTCGCTAGGATTAATCTTCCGGCAGTTAGCCTGGTCTGAAGCAGGCTAGCTGCAGCGGATAAATCACCACAGTAACTTGGCCGGGTTTAGTTTGAGCTGCTTTCATGCAACCGACTTAGGGCTAAATTCAGCCAGGATAACCAACATATCCCGGCTTAATCGCTTATCTTGGTTTCATGCAATACCCCTCTGGAATCTCCACCGGGAAACTGCGAGCGACAACAGAAGATACACTAAGAAGAACTACAGGGTTAATAGCACCAGGTTGTTCTGGTTCGGGCAGAGCACTCCAAGAGCTCCAGTATTTCCTTCTTTTCATCCTAAAGGGAAATAAGTTCGGGCCAGAATCCATATCCAATCCGTAAAATAATCCGAAGGTCAAAGTCCAAGACAGCTGCACAAAAAATAGAGCAAAACGTCACCAAGCTGAAGCAGGCAGATGAAGGGCTGGAAACGTACAGGAGTAAACGCTGATTATCTGGCAGTAAGCAGCAGAGACTCCTGCTTATCTAGGGAGCAACACAGGTTGAAAGCATTAGCAATCAGAGTAAAGCAGAGTCAGAGGTAAGATGCCTTCAGAGGCAGCTGGGAAATCCCATCCCAGCCTAAAACTGTGACAGTTTATTATACACCAGGACTTTCTACAGTCTATGTAATGTGTTTAATGTCTTTGACACAATTATTCACGCTGGTGGGACAAAAAACTGTGGAGAAAAGTCAAAAAGTGAGGCATCAGAACTTTGCTGCACCTTAAACACGTGAGCTGGTGGGTGTTTGTTGCTGTCGCACTTCTACAGACACTCGATGCCAAAAGTGTTTAGCTGGTACACACATAAAGATATCGGGCTGTTTTTGTCTCGATTTTCCCCCTTCTCTAACAAGGACAGCAATCGTTCGATTATCCTAAGTCTTATAAGATTATCCTATAAAATTTGGTCTGAGGTGTGTTAGGAGCGACTTCGTCCAGACAATCGGCTCTGAACCAGATTGTGGCCGACAACCAGAAGTATTGAACATGTTCGGTATTTAGGACCAAAGTCTTCATGTGTGTGTGGAAAGACCGCAACTCCTGAGTTGTGACTTTGTGGACTGAAACAGTCTCTAACTGATAAAAAAATCTTCAGATTTAGAAAACCCTTATGTATGTAGCAGCCTTTAGGTAAAATCAGTAGGTAATGTGTGGTACAGTTCCATAATTTACCTTCTCAAAAATTGATGAATTGTTTTTTGAAAACCACTTTGTGCTCAGCATTTTTTTGAGATGCCTTATATTTGCCTCCTTTTTGCATTTATTCTGATACAAAACCACTTACTTTTGTTTAAGTAACTCTTTCTTTGCAGAAATGAACAAAAAAACAGCAAAAACATCCACAAAACGGAATAAGAACCAAACTCAAGAAAGCAGCATTAATGTCCTCAGGGCAGGTTGGCATTCATAAAAATAAGATCCCTCTTCTTGGAAGATCCGGTTTCCCCCCCTCTGTGAATAGGATTTGATGACAGGACACACTCACTCATTACTCTACTCATGGCTGTCTGCTGTGTCACTCAGTGTAGGGCCATCTATCCCCCCCTCTGATTTCACATAATGGTATGATCCTATATCCTCACATGTAATTGGCCGCCTGTCCATGCTGACCAATTCAAACAAAGCAGTGCCGTGGGCAGAGCTGGGATTAGCACTGAGAGCTAAGGAAGCAGCAAAAAGAAAAAAAAAGGAAAAACTGGGAGTCGGCTCTCACTAGAGAAGGGATTAATGGCTCTTTGAAGGGAGCCAGATCTTGAGGAGCCGTTTATTTCAGAGAGCCATTCAAAAGACTGGCTTGTTCTTATAATATCTTAGTAAATTTCACAATATATAAGAATGACAAACAATCAAAATATCTACCTATTTAAAATCTAATATACAAGATTTAATAAAATTATAGGAAAATCCATCCATCCATTATCTTGACCGCTTATTCCATATGGGTCGTGGGTGAGCTGGTGCCTTTCCCAGCATTTTAACAGGTGAGAGGCAGGGTACACCCTGGACAGGTCACCAGTATGTCGCAGGGCCAACACATAGGGGACAAACAACCATTCACACACACACTCTCTCCTAGGGAGAATTTAGAATAACCAATTAACCTATCATGCATGTCTTTGGACGGTGGGAGGAAGCCGGAGAACCCATGCATACACGGGGAGAACATGCAAACTCCACACAGAAAGGCCACCGCCCTCAAGGTTCGAACCCCCCACAGCCAAGATTCGAACCGGTGACCTTCTTGCTGTGAGGCTGCGGTGCTAACCACCACACCACCGTGCAATCAATGTATAGTACAGGCTACATACAAAGTACTGCAAAAGGATCTACCTTGTATGAAGACTTGATATGTCTCAGATACTGAATTATAATCACTTTATAGATACTGGTGTCAATGATAATAAACATTTTTATATAAAGGGAAAAAATTTTTGCGACCAGGCCGTCTTTTCTCTTTATAGCTGGAATTGATGCCTCTCTCAGTATAAATAAATAATACCAGAGAATTCCCATTTACCACCAAAATATGGAGGATTTTTACTGACATTCAGACACAAAGTTGTTTCTGAGAACATGATGTGGCGGGGTTCTTCGCCAACCAATAAAACAGGCAAGTCATTTGTCAGTTTGTGGTGGATTTGTTGTGCCCGTGGCTCCCAAACTGTGCTTAGCAGTGCGAGAAATGTCCAAAAACTCCAGTGCAATTATATTTACATATTTACAAAAAGAATGGAAAAAAAAAAGAAAAATAACAAACATATGACTTTTGTCTCTCTTTAGACCAGCCAAAAATAATACAACCTTCTGTCTCCGAACAGTCCTTTCAGTTGCCAGCAATGCAACTCAATGAATGAATGAATCCTTCTTCTCAGGCTTCCCTTTAAATACTCTAAGCCCCGCCCCTTATGCTTAATAATCCTTAATTTCTACAAATAAATCACTTTAGATAAGTTCTTGTTATGTTTCCACATAAATAAAATAATTACAAAAATAACACAAATTCTACACATTCATTTCGAATATTCATATTAATCACAGTAGCAGAAACAGCAAAGTAATAAATGGTTTTTAAAAATAAAAATGTTTGGCGCGAACTGGAGTGCTCACGTGGTCGTGACGTCACTTCCGGATGTCGGCTACTTAACAATGGATTGGATATGGCCAAAGCCACAGCAGTGACAGGAAGAGGATGGTAAGTAACCAGCAAACGCCATATAATCAATCAGCCTAGCAAAATATTAAGTGTGCACCCTTAATAAGTCGCTACGTGAGGCAGACTGTATTCCTGTGTGGTTTACTGTTGTAATATGACTGTCGGACTTTGGCGGGAGTTTGTCCCCGGGGAACTGACCAGGCGAGTATGTGTGTGTGTGTGTGTGTGTGTCTGTGTCTGTGTGCGTGTTTATGGACTCAGCAGGGACAGCTGTCAGTGACGAGACGGCTTCATCACATTATCCCTCTCTTCCCCAAGGTTGGCAATGTTTGGCAACCGTGACAGATGGTCTGCTACGACATTGGATTTTCCAGATCGATGGCGGATGTGGAACTTGAAAGGCTGCAGTGAGAGGTACCACCGTGTAAGCCGGCTATTATTGTCCTTCATTGAACTAATCCAGGTAAGAGCACGATGATCAGTCTCTAGATCAAATTCTCTGCCCAACAGATAATAGCGCAGACTTTCTAATGCCCATTTTATTGCCAGTCCTTCTTTTTCAATGACAGAGTATGTGGTCTCACGGGGAAGTAGCTTCCTGCTCAGATACAGGATGGGTTGCTCAGCTCCTTCCTCACCCTGGGCCAGGACTGCTCCGATTCCCACGGCTGATGCATCCACTTGCACCAGGAACTTCTTGTTAAAGTCTGGGCTGCGCAGGACCGGAGATGAACACAGCTGTCCCTTAAGGGCTCTGAAGGCTTCCTCACATTCCTCATTCCATGCCACAGGGTTCTTCTGGTCTTTGGTGGTAAGTGCTGTAAGTGGGGCAGCGATGGTTGCGAACTGCGGTACAAAACGGCGATACCAGCCAGCCAAACCCAGGAAGGAACGAACCTCCTTTTTGGTCCGTGGTTGCTGGCAGTTAAGGATGGCCTCCACTTTGTCCACCTGTGGCCATACCTCTCCTCGTCCCAGCTGGTATCCCAAGTATCGAACCTCTTGTTTAGCCCACTCACACTTGGCAATATTTAAAGTCAGCCCGGCCTGCTGAATGGCTCCCAGGACTCTCCTCAGATGTTTGATATGCTCTTCCCAGGTGTTGCTAAAGATGACCACATCATCCAAATAGGCAGCACTGAAGTCTTCATACCCCTGGAGGACCCTGTCCATCAGTCTCTGGAAGGTTGCTGGGGCTCCATGGAGGCCAAACTGCATGACCGTGAACTGAAAAAGGCCAGCAGGTGTGCGAAAAGCTGTGTAGGGTCGGCAGGAGGGCTCCAAAGGTACTTGCCAGTATCCTTTGCACATATCCAGTGTGGTGATGTACGTGGCAGATCCAATTCTCTCCAGCAGGTCATCAATTCTTAGCATGGGATAGGCCTCAAACTCTAAAATGGCGTTCAGCTTTCTGAAATCGATGCAGGGCCATAGTGAGCAATCCTTTTTGGTTAGGAGGACCATTGGGCTGCACCACTCTGATTCTGATGGCTCGATCACTCCCATCTCCAGCATGGTTGTGATCTCCTCCTTCAGTTTCCCAACCAGCTGCTGAGGAACGCGGTATGGACGTTGTCTGATGGGTCGGTTGTCCTTTAACCGGATGACATGTTGAGTGACTGAGGTTCTGCCTGGTGTTGTTCCAAACAGGGACGGTGCCTCCTGGAACACTTGTAGAAGGTCTGATGCTTGGTCATGTGTGAGATGGGAAAGCACTGGTGTTGCAGTCTGGGTTAAGGTGTCCCAACTTGGGTTTTCCTTCTCAAACTCTTCCTCTCTCACCACTAGGCCCACTGTCACCACCTGATTCTGAGGTTCTTTCTATCTCTTTAGTAGGTTGACATGGTAAGTCTGTTTCGGCTTCTTCTTATCAGGATGAAACACTTCATATGTCACAGGGCCCATTTTCCGGGTAATGGTGTATGGTCCTTGCCACTTTGACAACAGTTTACTGTTGGAGGAAGGAAGGAGTAGGAGCACCTTCTGACCTGGTTTGAAGTCCCGCTGCCGTGCCTGCTGGTCGTACCATCTCTTTTGTGTCCGTTGTGCCTCTTGTAAATTACTTTCTGCTTCTTCTTTGTATTTGGCCAAACGTTCTCTCATCTCCAGGATGAACTGCACCACACCTCTCTCTTCGGTGTTGCTAGCAGGACCTTCCCAGCTTTTGCGGAGTAGATCCAGGGGTCCCTGGACGTCCCAGCCGTACAGGAGTTCAAACGGGGAGAAACCGGTGGAGGCTTGAGGGACCTCACGATAGGCAATGAGGAGAAAAGGTAACCAGCGATGCCAGTCCTTACCCGTGTCAGCCACAAATTTCTGCAGCATCTGCTTCAAAGTCTGGTTGAATCTCTCGACCAGTCCATCAGTCTGTGGATGGTAGGGTGTGGTTTTAATAGCATGGATGCCTAGCTGTTTGTGGAATTGCTGCATGAGTCTGGAGCAGAAGTTGGTACCCTGGTCTGTCAGTATCTCATCAGGGATCCCCATTCTGGAAAACAGTTCAACCAAAGCATGGACAATGGCTGAAGAAGTGATGGTGTGCAGGGGAAAGGCTTCAGGGTACCAGGTAGCGTAGTCACAGATGACCAGGATGTATTGATGTCCCTGGCTGCTCTTTACCAGTGGTCCAACAATGTCCATGGCAATCCTTCGAAATGGTGTGGAGATAACTGGAAGTGGTTGAAGGCAAGCACGATCTGACCTGCGAGGAGTACATGTTTTCTGACAGGTTGGGCATGTCATGCAGTATGATTGAATGTCTGTGTACATACCAGGCCAATAAAACCGTGAGCTAACGCGTATGTAAGTTTTAAGTCGTCCAAGGTGCCCAGCCCATGGAACAGTATGAGCTAAATGCATTACTAAGGGTCTGCGGCTAATTGGGATTACAAGGCGTTTGTGGTTGTCACTGCTTATATACAATATACCACTTTCAACAATAAAGAAATCATTCCCCACAGGATTAACATTCCCAACATCCATCACCTTGGCAAACAGGGGCTCCAATGTGCTATCTTGCTTCTGTAATTCCACAATATTTTCAGGTATCTCCCATATTTTGTCTGTGTTTAAACCTTGTACATTGTGTTCAGTTATACCAAGCTGTTTTTCAAAACGACGTTGCCGTCTAGACTTTTTAGGCCCTTTTATGCCACCCTCACACAGACTACCATCCAAGTCTGGGAGAGGCATGACCCCAGCCTTTGCCTGGGCTCTAGTAATAACTAGACAAGAAACACACTCCTGGTCATTAGCATTAGCAGTATCATTGGTGTTAGCATCAACATTATCAGTCCCTGCAATTTCATCAGTCTCCCCTTTCTGTAGCAAACACATCAACACTGGCAAGTCCCTCCCCAAAAGAAGGTCCACAGGCAGATTATCTACCACCCCAACAGTCAGAAAATAAGGTTGCTCATCGATTAACAGTTATTTCAGTCTGAGGGTAAGCATGATTATCTCTATGAACACACACAATGTCTGTGGTATTACTGTAGTCCATCCTACCAACTGGAACAAGACGTCTGTTGATGAGGGATGTAAAGCTACCACTGTCAATTAGTGCTGTTACAGATTCACCATTCACTGTCAGTTTTATATGCGCTCTTCCTCATTTTGTCATTTTCAGTTGGTTCCAGCTCATTTCTGGGTACATAACATGCACCAGTGACTTTTGTTTTTTTCAGTGGACAAACTGAAGCTTTGTGTCCAGGCTGCTGACAATAATAGCAAATCAGTGTCTTATCGGTTGCTGGTTGTTCAGTCCCTGTGCTGGTGATACCTGGAGGATGTCGTACTGTTGCTCCCCGTTGTGTCCAGACCTGCGATATCGGAAGGGCTGGAGGCCGTACGTTGGTGGTGGGTCGAGCCAAGGTGGTGGTACGTGTAGATGGTCCTCCTCTGCGTGCATTGAGGTACTGTAGAGCCAGTTTTGCTGCTGTCAATCCATCTGCTGGTTCATGTTCCTTCACCCAGGTTCTCACCTCTGGTGACAGGACGCGAAGAAGTTGCTCCAGGATGATGGCCTCCCCGATCTGCTCTTTGGTCCGTTGCTCCGGCTGAATCCAACGGCAGTAGAGTCCTTTTAAGCGGTGATATGTCTCAGTGGGCGTTTCTCCATGTGGCACAGATGCACAGCGAAACTCTTGTCTGTATGTCTCTGGTGATATGTCAAACTTGCTCAATAAAGTTTCTTTAAGGTCTCTGTATGAGTGCGCTCTATCCTCATCCATGGAGGTATAAGCCTCCAGAGCTTTTCCTGAGAGAAGGGGAACCAGTCTGCATGCCCATTCAGTCTCTGGCCATTTCCAGGTTTTAGCCATTCTTTCAAAGCGTAACAAGTAGTTTTCAATATCCTCTCCCACCTGATGTGGAGGAATCTTTGGTTGTGTATGGTATATAGAGTCTGGCCTCTGATGGTCTGATCCAGTTACTGCTTCCTCTGCATCACTCGGTGGCGTGAAAGAGCCAACATCACGCCGGCGAGGGGCAGGTGTAGGCAGTCTTGGGCTACTAGCAGTTGCTGTGCTGGGGGCTGATGTCACGGATCCAGGAGCTGGAGCTTGAGGTCGCGGAGGGGCGGTAGGACGGAGGGACACCCTGAGGTCCCGCAGTTCACGCAGTAAACCCTCTTCCCTCTTCTGCTGTGCCTCCAAGAAGGTCTTCACCATGGTGACCAGGTCCGATGACACCCCCGATGGTCCAGGAAAAGTCAGAGACGTCCCCTCCTCTTCCTCCGAGGTCATCTCTGTGTCCCAGCCGGTTTCCTCACCACCTGCTGCACCGGCGCCCTGGTCCAACTCCTCCTTTGCCTGTGAGCGTAAACCAGTCCGTCTGGGTGGGCGGGCTGACCTTTTTCCACGACTTGCCATCCCACTTCTGACACCACTTGTGGCGGGGTTCTTCGCCAACCAATAAAACAGGCAAGTCGTTTGTCAGTTTGTGGTGGATTTGTTGTGCCCGTGGCTCCCAAACTGTGCTCAGCAGTGCGAGAAATGTCCAAAAACTCCAATGCAATTATATTTACATATTTACAAAAAGAATGGAAAAAAAAGAAAAATAACAAACATATGACTTTTGTCTCTCTTTAAACCAGCCAAAAATAATCCAACCTTCTGTCTCCGAACAGTCCTTCCAGTTGCCAGCAATGCAACTCAATGAATGAATGAATCCTTCTTCTCAGGCTTCCCTTTAAATACTCTAAGCCCCGCCCCTTATGCTTAATAATCCTTAATTTCTACAAATAAATCACTTTAGATAAGTTCTTGTTATGTTTCCACATAAATAAAATAATTACAAAAATAACACAAATTCTACACATTCGTTTTGAATATTCATATTAATCACAGTAGCAGAAACAGCAAAGTAATAAATGGTTTTTAAAAATAAAAATGTTTGGCGCGAACCGGAGTGCTCACGTGGTCGTGACGTCACTTCCGGATGTCGGCAAGGTCGGCAACTTAACAATGGATTGGATATGGCCTCGGTTTTGACCAAAGCCACAGCAGTGACAGGAAGAGGACGGTAAGTAACCAGCAAACGCCATGTAATCAATCAGCCTAGCAAAATTTTAAGTGTGCACCCTTAATAAGTCGCTACGTGAGGCAGACTGTATTCCTGTGTGGTTTACTGTTGTAATATGACTGTCGGACTTTGGCGGGAGTCTGTCCCCGGGGAACTGACCAGGCGAGTATGTGTGTGTGTGTGTGTGTCTGTGTGCGCGTTTATGAACTCAGTAGGGACAGCTGTCAGTGACGAGACGGCTTCGTCACAATCATCCTTTTGTAATGTCTTGTAAAGACAGCAAAGATTTATTTGCACTTTCTACCAGGTCAATATTCAGTACAGACATATAAATAGAGAAGATCAATGTATAGTACAGGCTACATACAAAGTACTGCCAAAGGATCTACCTTGTATGAAGACTTGATATGTCTCAGATACTGAATTATAATCACTTTATAGATACTGGTGTCAATGATAATAAACATTTTTATACAAAGGGAAAAGTTTCTGCGACCAGGCCGTGTTTTCTCTTTAAAGCTGGAATTGATGCCTCTCTCAGTATAAATAACTTTACCAGAGAATTCCCATTTACCACCAAAATATGGAGGATTTTTACTGACATTCAGACACAAAGTTGTTTCTGAAAACATAATATGTTGCTTTTGGATGTTCTGCCATAGTTCCTAAAGAAAGGAAAAAGAAAACATTCAAGATCGTATTTAAATACACAGTCACAGCCTTTCAAAACAAAGAACACAGAGCAAACATACGGAAATAGGTGATAGAAGGAAAGTGGACAAAGAGCTCATTTTAAAATTTATTTTACATTAATTTAGTGGCATTGTTGTGAGCAAATGTCTGAAAAGCTAAAGTGAATGCTTGTTAAAAAAAACATTAAAATAATCACTTTTTGTCCGTTTATTTTCTCGTTTTTTAGAAAGTTGAGCAGGATGGAAAACTCAAAAATGAATAAATGTACAGATTTCATTTATCATAAAATAACTCATGTGAAAAAATATTCATCACTACAATGGTGTTTCAGTAATTTTTGTATTTTTTGTAATGAAATTTAAATTAAAGCACATTAACTAGTTCAGACATCCTATATACAAAAGTGAAAGAATGTCATAATTTATCTTATCTGTAAAAGTCCAGCAGCTCAGAAAAGAAACATTTTTTGGACGCTCATCGTTATAATCTTAACAAGTGTGGAATAGGAACGCATGGCGTGTTAAATGGTGCAGCAAACCATGAATCTACCCAGAACAACACCACCAGGTGCCAAACTCGGGAAACGAAAGAGAAAAGAAAAAAATAGAAAAGAGTTCCAGCATTAGAGAACCAATAAATAATTTATCTGAATGCAGTCGACAATCTAGTGTTGCTTCTTTCAACCATGATGTTATTTTGTGTTAATGCATGCCATAGGGAAGTAGGGCTGGTTTGTGTATCTTTGAGATCTCATGCAGCAATAATGAAGTAATAAAGTAACTGGCTAAAATTCTGTTTGATTTTACTTATTTTATTTGGTGTTACCTTCAACCATGCAAACACTGCAGCTGCAACATTACAATGTTTGACAAAATGAATAATGTTATAAATGCATAAACTTTTTATTTAAACAGACGCCATAAATGATAATGATTTCTTTTGAGACATGAGATGCAGAATTGGAGAACAGCTGGTGTAAAACGGTAAGTTGAAGTGCAGTTTAGTCCGTTATTTACCTGATAATAACAGTTATATTTTATAATAGATTTAAGCCAAATGTATTAAGCAACAGGATAACAGCACAGAAATAGTTAATAATAAACTGCAACCTGTAAGTTGATGATAACATGATGATGAGCTTCTGCAGCTGATGCGACGTCATAATCAGTGACAAAACCTCCTTTATCCATTTTACATCAGCAAGAACCCTTTTAACTCCATGTAAGCTTGATTTGGGTAAAATATTAATAAAGTAATGACACAATCAAATATATGACAATAATGTAAAACACAATACCAAGTTTGATGGTATTATGTTCGATTATTACAAAAACCATAAAGTTTTATTAATTTCTTGAAAAATAACAGTTTTGGACACAGGAGGTTTGCGCCCGACAGCAGCGATATGACGATCGTAAGGAACAGCATGTTTGATGACACAAATATTGAGATATTTGTCAGGAAGAAGACATTTTTATTGTTCCATAGTTTTGTGAAGAGATGAAGTGAATGAAGTAAAACCTACAGTCATGAATTCCATGTTGCTTTGTAGTGATGGAAGAGAGAGTAGTTTATTTAAAGAATGGGTTTATATTTAATATGGTGAAGAATAGAATGGATTCTTTTTTATTTATTTTGCACTATATGAGAGATAAACTGAAATATTGTCCATGTGTTTGATTGACTGATTGATTTTTATTTTGAACAAAAAATAACACAAATTAATCAGAGTAAATGAAAAAGTAACAGTTGCTATAGAGTCTGAAAAGGAGCAGGATGAAGTTTAAAAACTTATTTATTCCTGCCCCCCTTTTATAATCATAATATTTTATTTTTTTATTTATTTATCTTAGGAAAAAATAAATACAAGAAAGAATGAATATAAACATGTGTTTGGGGGTATTTTCTTTAAACAAGCGCATACTTGTTTGCTTTGACAGCAATCAATGGCTGTTCTATCCAGTCTTTTCATAAATAACTTTTCAGGATTTTAGAAAACTGTGAAAGCAATGAAACAGGCTTGTAATTTTTTTAGATTTGTGTTTGTCTCCTGTTTTGAACAATGGTATAACTTTTATAGTTTTCATTTTACTTTGAAATGTTCCTGTTTGAAATGATGAATTACAGATATGTGTTAATGGTTTAGAAATTCCCAGAATAACCTTTTTGAGTATTACCATGTCAGTTTTATTCCAGTCTGTTGATGTCTTATTTTTGCATTTACTTACTGTATTATCTCATTTTTTCCAGCTTTACATGTAAACAATGAGCTAATGTTTCTTGTTACTGGTTCTTCATCATCATCTTCAGGCACCATTTTCATTCTTTTCTCTTGCCAGTTTTGGTCCAACGTTAACAACGAACTCACTGAAGCTATTGGTTTCATCATTTATGTTGGTAATTTTTTGCCATTACCAATAAAATAATTGGATGATGATATTTCCTTAGACCCATAGTTAATGATACTTTTTTAATATTTTCCAAATCTCTTTAATATTGTTTCTATTTTCCTCTAATATTTTACAATAATAATTTTTCTTACATGTTCTCATTATGGTGGTTAATTTATTTTTATACTTCTTATATTTTAATTTTGCTTTCATTGTTCTACATTGTAAACATTTTCTGTACAAACTGTTTTTCTTCTTGATGGCATTTTGTAATCCTTTTGTAATCCATGGACAATGATTATATTTATATTTACTTCTATATTGTTTTATGTTTATCATGTAAAAATTAAAAAAAAAATCTTAAGAATTTGTCATATGCTCTATCAACATCTGCTTCTTCCAATATAGTTTCCAGTTACATGTTAAGAGCTCATTTTAAATGCATTATTGTCTCTTCTGTCCTCACCTACTTATACTTTAACATATTATCCCTTTTGTCCTTGTTACAGTTATAATAAATGGCAAAAACTGGCAAATGATCACTGATATCATTGATCAGTAATCCACTCACAGTTTTGTTGTTTGTGAATATATTATTGATTAGTGTAGCACTTTGTGATGTAATTCTGCTAGGTCTTGTTATTTTGGGGTACAGGCCTATGCTATACATTGTATTGATAAACTCTTCTGTCATATTATGCTTATTTGGATTTAGTAAATCTATGTTAAAGTCATTACAAATAAATATAGTTTTATTGCATGAATTCTAAACTTTTCATCCATCTATTCTTTGAGAATCTCAATTATGGAACCTGGTGTTCTATATATACATCTCAAAATAACATTTTTCCTATTTTCCTGACATATTTCTATTGTTATAACTTCCAATATAATATTGATAACTGTTGTCATTCTTTCTACCAGCTTATAAACATATTTCTTGTCCACATAAAAGGCCACTCCCCCTCCTTACTTGTTTTTTTGTGTTTATAAAGATCAAATCATATCCATTTAATTCGATGTCTGTTCCCTTATCAGGTTTCATCCAAGTCTCTGATACTGCAATGATATTGAAGGCACTGCTGCCTTTTAGGCTGGGCCTTTTTTTTTTTGGCTACTCATAGTTCTAATTATTAAAGGTATGATACCTATTGGTACACAAATCTTAGATCAACCCTCTAGTCATGATTGATTCTGGGCTGGACTAATTATAGCTGAGCACCGATGCCCCGTCCTTCTTGGGCCACGGTTGTCACGTCGTCAATTTGTTTTGAAAGTGCTCTATAAATAAAGTTGGATTGGATTCCAGATGTTAGAAAGTTAACACAGAAAATCAAACAGATGATGTTTTGTGTGTTATTTTCTTTGTGACTCCAGGCTGATGTTAACGTCCTCCTCTGGCCATTTTCAAGATATATAAGATAACAAGACAAGACACATTTAAATAAAGATATTAAACCATTTATTTATTCACCCGACTTTATTAACACTCAACTAAATTTGAAAAAGAAATTAAGCCAGAAAAAAGGCTAAAAAAACACAATAGCATTCTTAGGAATCTTGCTCATCACACTTTAAAGCGTACACCATCATTGTTCAATCCTTGAAAGACATTCAGGGAAACACACACACACAACATAACACCACCAACCTCTGACAGGGAGGAAAAACACCACATAACATCCAACATATGACTTGGTTATAGTACACTTGCATATTAAATAAGCAGAGTACTACATACTTACACAGCTGAGCACATTGAAATGTTATCAAAGCCAGTTAACTCTGTTAAACCCATTTTAATACTGACAGTAAATATTTCAGTTATTTAATGTTTAACCTGTAAAATACAACAAGGGTCAATTTGTTTTTGTTCAATCCATGGTCACATTATTAAAAATCTTTTCATAATTTTGTTTTAATCTGCTTTTATGTATTATGTTGCAGACGAGGTATAAGATGGACATGGCTGTTAAGCTTTGTACATGGTTTTAGTTGTTTTACGTTTTGGCTATAAAAAGCATAAATGAGAACAAATAAATCCAGATCATGTAATATTTTAAAGAAATATGATACAAAACTGGACAAATGACTGTCTGATGGACGCTTGGACGTCTAGAACAGTTGCTAACACGTTTAAACAAGAATATTGTTTCTGCTTGTTGTCCACACGTCTCTTCTTTTGGTGGTAATAATCTTCTTTTCATGGACCTAAAACACAGATAAAGAAAACATTTTAAAGAAATAAAGAAAATGAAAATGGACAAATGGTGAGATTTTTAAGTTAAATGGTAAATATGAGGTGATGACTGTTAAACTACGATGAGGGACAAAGTGACATCAGAAGCTGATTCATTCACAGCAAATGAACTAGTTGGTCAAATATCTCATCCAAGTTAAAGATAATGTGGTGGTTAGCACCGCAGCCTCACAGCAGGAAGGTTGCTGGTTCGAGCCTCGGCTGGGATAAAGTTCAAACCTGAGGGGGTGGTGGCTTTTCTTTGTGGAGTTTACGTGTTTTCCCCTTGTATGCATGGGTTCTTTCCAGGTTCTCCAGCTTCCTCCCACCATCCAAAGACATGCATGTTAGGGTAATTTACTCTAAATTCTCCCTAGTAGAGAGTGTGAATGGCTGTCTGTCTCTTTCTGTGTTGCCCTGCGATGGACTGGTGACCTGTCCAGGTGTACCCTGCCTCTCACCTGTTAAATGCTGGAATAGGCTCCAGTTTACCCGTAATAGTATAAACATAACAGATAATGACTGAGTGGAAAAATTTCATGTTTACATTAGTACCTGTTGCTGATTCAGGATGCACATTAATGTAGTCAGAGCTCTCGTGTTCCCCTGTAACAATGATGGTTTCAGTGTATTCAGTAACACACACTTTATCTTTCAGTTAGACTCTGATATTTGTAGTAACATAAACAAAAATGATTTTGTAAAATATTTTATATACTTACTGCTCTTATCACAACCTTTGAGGTTAAGATGAGATGTGACGTTGCTGTGTTCATCTGCTGGTGCATCTAAAATAAATATTTACATACATTTAGGGCGAGTCACGCTTCCCTACATTATATGGTCTTCTGACAGCTCCACATGAATCAAGTTTATACTGTACCACTTCCAGTGTTTCCACAAACTCTGATTGATTCGTAGACAGCAGCATCACCTGCATGTCAGAGAAAATAAAGAAAATCAGATTTGTTACAAGTTACCACTTTATTACTGTTGTGAAATGCTAAATTGAATAGTGATGTTTAATATTTTTAGTTTGCTGAGTATGAATTTGCCTGTATTTCATGATTAATTGCTGTTATTATTCTTTTTTAATTTTTTTTTTAACCTGTCCTGTCCAACATCATAGCAAGTCGAATAATAGTCTGGCTGCTGTGTTTTTGCTTTTCCAAGGGGGACATTATGGGTATAAGGCTCCTCTTGATAATATGATTTATTTATTTATTTATTTACTTTAAATTATAGAATCTATCTAATCTTGCTGGACTTGATTGGAGGGAACAGAAAAAGGAGGAAGACAGCAAAGAGAAGCAAAAAGGAAAGCACAAAGAAGAAAGAGCAGAAAAAACAACAGATAGATGCAACGACCCTTCAATCCACACTGTCACCAGATAACACCCCCCACCCCACCCCCACCCCACACACACATACACACCCCTCCACCCACTCCATCCTCAATCCATTACTCCAATCTGTCCACCCCATATAACCCCTCACTCACAGCCTCCCCTGCACCATACCCATAAACACTCATTTTCGCACAACCACATCACACATAATCCTACCACTATGCCCCGTGGGGGACGTCCCCAGCAGACCAGAGGACAGCGAGCCCCAAATCTGGTCCCCACCACCCCTAGCGACCCACCCATCACATCCCACCCAGATGCGGCGGACTGGGCATCCCGAATCATTTAGTTTCTAAGAGCAATGGCAGTGCTTTATTTTGAAGTAACAGGAAGTGACTGTTTTAAAATGGAAGAAGGGCAAATTGTTCTGAGATATAATAGATGTGGTGTGTTTGTGTTAACTTCAAGGTAAAATTCAAAATTCAAAAGTAAAAGTTTAATTTAATTTAATTTAAGTTTAATTATTGCCTGATTTATGAAGCTCCAGCTACGTAACAATTACAAACTGAGACATTATTTGTAGGACTGACCATGAAGGAGAGAGGAATAAACCTGAGTTTCATTCTCGTTGACTGATTGTTGCGTAGCAGAGACTCGGTCGATGTTCAGAATCTGATTCAACCTGAGAAATAAAAATAAATAATGTTCATTTAATAAGAATCATATCATGTAAACAGTCGTTATATTTAATGTGAGCCATGTACCAACCTGTTACAACATGCATCTGTAAAAAAAAAACAAAAGAGATAAAAACAAAACAAAGAAAATGGATTCTTGTATAATTAATCTGTTTAACCAAGTTAGAATTGTTAATCATTTTCATTAAATTAGTTTCTATCATTTTCAATAAGTGACAAAAAGGCCTCACCCTTTATTTTTCTGTAGAAACACAACAGCAGCACAAAGAGAAGCAATAAAATCCCACAAACCAGTCCGATGAAGAACGGCACAAAAAATGACCAACTTTCAGACCTAAAACCTGAAATTATAAATCGCATATCAAAATCTTTATTCATTTATTTATCTTTATTTTTCCCATTGAGAAAAAAATAAGGACAACTGGTACTGCTGAAGATGGACAAAACCATTTTATATGATACTGAATAAAATATAAACTATAAACATGATGTGCAACAAAGAACTGATGTTTCAGGTCAACTGAAGCTGAATTTATATGAAAAAAATAAAAATTAATAATTTATAAAATCCCTAAAAAAAAAAAAAAAAAACGGATACATCTAATTATACTGTCAAGAAGATCAAAATTAAAAGTTTTTTTTCTCCATGTAATTTCCTCCGTGATAGATTTCTGTCCCAAAATGGTAGAACATAAGTAAAAATAAATTTAGGGAATCAAAGACACCTAAAAAAATAACAAAGCATGTGCAGTCTTTTTTATCTTTATGTTCTGTATACAGATGAATTTCAGTGATATCTAAATTTGTGTTCAAATAAGATATTTAAGTTGTACTAAACAGGTTTTGGGTTACACTGTATAAAATTCTGCAGAATAGTATCAAAATGGTCCAATAAAATGATCATTACTTGTAACACATTTGAAAGAAAAAGCGTAATGCAAACTTACTCTGTGCAGTGATGTTGACCGCGTTACTGAACTGGCCAGATCCAGACTCACACCAGAACACTGCAACACCCTCCTGTAAGCTTCCCAGTTCAAACCAGGATCCAGTTAATGACCCACAGCCGGAAATGGACAACAAGTGTTGCTCAGTAAATCTCCTCAGTCTCCACTCAGTAGAGTTTCCTCCACAGCTCAAAGACACAGAGTCAGAGACGGAGTAGAGCTCTCTGTCAGGACTCGCTGTGAGAGATGCTGCTGGATGAGAATCTGAAAAAAGAAAAATTAAAAACATGCTTTTAAAATGTGTTTAAAATGTGTCAATATGAATGTGTGGTCTAACAATACATAGTCCATGTTTTTATTCAAGTAGTGTTTAATTTTGTTGTTAAATATTTGACAAATTTGAATTTGCTGTAATCTTTATGTGATAAGAGTTGAATTGCCTTTAGCCTTCATTATTATCCACATTCACAGAAGCAGCTTATTGATGAAAGGTGCTAGATTAGATCCAGTTTAAATATTTTCTTATATTTATTAAGGTCGGAGATTTGAGGATACAGTGTGCATACAATCTGTTAGTAAATTAAATAATTTATATTGTGCTTTTTAAAGAAAACTCTGTTTCACAACACCAGAAGAAATCATTTAAAAATAGAAATAAAAAAGAGATACAAACACCAAGTTACACCCAGTTCAGTCAAGAAAGAAAGCAGAATGGCTTCCAGGAGGATGAAACACATTTCTATATGTGGCATTAACGGGTTTTAGTTTCAACTGGGTCTGGACACAAAAACACTGGAGCTTTAGATAAATATGTATGATGTTGTCACAGAAAACAGAGGAGCAGTAATAATGAAAATCCAAAAACAAAGACTCACCTCCTGACCAGACAAACTTTGGTTCACTGTAACTAGTATAATATACCACGTCCCCCCGTCCTGCTCTGCACACATATCCTGCTGTGAGAGTCTGTCCACGCACAATGTAGGAATGATCTGCAGTTTGAAGGGTTAGTTCATAGTTGTAGAAGCTGCTAGAAGGCTGAGGAACAGCTTTATACCAGTAGAACCTCCACCCTGCAGATGGATGTTCAACCTCACATCTCAGAGTTACTGAAGATCCAGGACTCAGCCATGATGGAGACACAGAGAGGACAGGCCGGGGTTCTGCTGGAAAATGATTTAGTCAGAATGATCGTGATGTGTAGTCTTTAGCTTAGATAATACATGCAATTTTTCAACAGTATTAAGCATCCTGCCACAGCAAACAGATCTGTTTGTTTTATGACAATAATTAATAAATAGAAGATACAGAATACACAGAAGATACACCCCATACACAGAAGATACAGCTCATATACTGAAGTGCAGCCAAGGTGCGGATTGTGGCCTCAAGCCCTTTGCTAAAATTATTTGAAGAGGACTGTTCTTTGGCTTCATTCAGAATCAAAATCAGAATCAGTTTTATTGCCATTGTCAGTGAAGGGTTCACAGACTAGGAATTTTTCTTTGTGGAATGGTGCAACATGGAACATAGACTAGTAAGGGAAAATAAATAAATAAATTGATAAGGGCATGCAATAAAGACAGTATAACTAAACTAGTGTGTGAGTGTGGAGTGAACCGCGTAGTGCAAATATTGTAGTGCAAATGGCAGAGTTGGTCGGTGTCCATGAGTCCGATACTGAGTAGCTGATTTTTCATGAGTCTGATACAAAGTTATTTTAGTGTTCATGAGCCTGATAGCAGAGGGGAAGAAGCTGTCCATATGGCAGGAGGTTCTGGTCCAGATGGACAGTAGCCTCCTGCCTGAGGGGAGGGGGACAAACAGATCATGTCCAGGATGAGAAGGGTCAGCTGCGATCCAACCTGCACGTCCCCAGATCCTGGAGACATACAGGTCCTGGAGAGATGGGAGCCTGCAGCCACCTTCTCAGTGACACGCACAATGCGCTGCAGTCTGTGCCCGTCCCTGGCAGTGACTCCAGCGAGCCACATGGTGATGGAGGAGGTGAGGATGGACTCGATGATGGCTGTATAGAACTGCACCAACATCTTGGCAGCTTGATTTTTCTCAGCTGCTGCAGGAAGAACATCCTCTGCTGGGCCTTTTTGATGAGGGAGCAGACAGTCGGCTCCCATTAGATGTCCTGGGTGATGGTGGTACCCAGGAAGCGGAAGGAGTCTACAATGAAGATGGGGCAGTCAGTGAGGATGAGGGGGGATAGTGGGGCTGTGGTTTTCCTGAAGTCCACAATCATCTCCACTGTCTTCTGGGCGTTCAGCTCCAGGTTGTTGTGGCTGCACCAGGACACCAACCGGTCCTTTCTGTAAGCAGACTCATCATTGTCTGAGATGAGCCCGATGAGGGTGGTGTCGTCTGCAAACTTGATATGTTTTACGGACTAATGGCTGGAGGTGCAGCTGTTGATATACAGGGAGAAGAGCAAGGGGAAAGTACACAGCCCTGAGGGGATCCAGCCAGATCAGCCAGGTGTGTGGGTGTTAGGCTCAAACTGGTCGAGGACCACTAAGCAAAGATGGGGAGCATTGGATTGACAAAAGATAAAAGGTATAAGATATGAGATGTCACAGATTTTTTCATTAAAAGAATCTATGATAGTCATCACACTGAATAGATAAGCATGAAAAAGCACTGAGGGGGTTAAAAGGATTTAAAACACTGTCAATAATAGCAACTAAAACCAGAGCTCAGTTAGTAATTAGCAGAGTGTACAGATGAAAATATCCATCTCTGTCTGCCTACATGAATCAACACTAGCTTTTAGTGTTAGCATTAGAATATTAAATAATTCTAACTTACTGTCTGATATGGTTAACTTGAAGGTCACACTCCACTGTGTTGAATTATATTGTGAACTTTTGTTTCTGCCTTTACACTTGTAGTCTCCAGAATGAGAAAGAGAAGCAGAGTCAGCCCTGAATTCTCGCTGGTTTGGAGGTTTGTGTGAGCTGCTTGTTCTCCATTCATACTCCCACTCAGCACTTCCTCCTCCTTGGATCTCACATCTAAGAGTAAACATCTCTCCAATGTAAATCACAGGCCAGTCAGGATTCAGAGTTACTCTCACTCCATTCAGGGCTGTAAAAAAAGAAAAGAATAAAATATACAGTATGTCATTCCTAGTTGTTGAATGTTCTTAGAAACAGAATTAGAGCAAGATCATTTTTTAATTAATGTTCTTTATGTTTCTTCACCCAAATATGTATTTCTTTCAAAACTGATAAGCCGGTAGAAAATTGATTGTGTTTGTTGTTTTATTTCACAACAAAAATAAAACTCACGAGTTTCCTCGATGGTGACGTCATGGCTGTCTTCTGTGTAGAAAACTGGTTCTCCTCTTCCTCCTCTGCAGCGGTACAGACCTCCCTGTGAGACTCTGATGACTCCACCTGGTTCATTGTTATTTCTGAGCTGAGCTGCAGGATAGACTGACCCATCTCTGAACCAGTTAAACTTCCAGTCAGCAGAGTGGTCCACAGAGCAGGTCAGTGTTACACTGCCCCCTGCTGGTAGGATTGAACTGTCTGCTGCCAGACTGGCTCTGGGTTTACTGGCTGGTGAGTTTAGAGCAGAAATCATCAAATTATTTAAATGTGACTCATTTAAAAAGTAAATGACGTAAAATCATATTTTTATCATTTATCAAGTCATCATAGACTACAGTGATGTTGTTTATAGAGCTGCCTCTAAACACTCCTCTATTAACTGGACGCCATTTATAACGCCGCCATTTGCTTTATTACCAGATCCTCCTTTAACACACCACTACAGCTTGTGTTCCCTGGTCAGTTAGCCCTCTCTTCACTCTCTTAGATAAACACATTGGTATCTGTTGATTTATAAAACCCTAATTAGAAAACACAGTTGCATCTTCACTCATTACTCAGATTCATAACATCAGATGTCCTCTTGGCTCAAGTCGCCTCATTAAGCTGCTCATCCACAAAGTCTGCACTACCTTCAGTCATTCATCTTTTCACTTTTCTGCTGCAGATGACTGGAATCACTTGCAGCAGAAACTAAAGCTCAGGACTTTTATACCACTGTCATCTTTTAAAAACTTGCTAATGGAAGCGGTCCAGGATTGTTACACTTACTTTTATCTGTAGCTAGTTGGACCATTTTCATGTCTTCCTACAATCTGTTTTAAGTTGGTGTGATCTGCCCCTGGGATCAGTCCTGAGAAAGCATGGCATGTTATCACTTTTTGCTGACGATAGTTAGATCTATGTGCCACTCAAAAAGAAAAATGTTTCCTCCCTTGCACCTCTTCTGACATGTCTCGAAGACATCAAAGCCTGGTTGGCCCTAAACTTTTTATATCCTAATGAGGAAAAAACTAAATGATGGTATTTGGTCGCAGTGGCTTTTGTGAAGCCCTTTATGTTAATTTGGGGTCTTTTGCAGTTTTTTTTAAAGCCAACAGTTTCAAACTTCGGTGTTTTGATGGACAGGGATTTTTAATTGGATCGGCAAATCAGCCCTATACTGAAGTCCAGTTTTTTCCACTTCAGGCAGCTAGCTAAGGTCAAGCCTTTTCTTGCACAACGGCACTTTGAAACAGTAATCCATGCCTTCATTACATCTCGGCTGGATTACTGTAATGCTCTTGCTTTTGGGGTTAACCAGTCCTCCCTCGCACGTCTCCAGCTGGTGAAAATGCAGCTGCACGCCTCCTAGCTGGAGTACGTAAGAGGGAGCACATAACCCCGTCCTGGCCTCCCTCCACTGGCTGCCAGTGCACTACACAGTTCATTGTAAGATCCTTTTATTTGTTTTTAAATCTTTAAATGGTCTGGCTCCTCTTTACCTCTCTGAGCTACTCCACCTCAACGCTCCTTCTCTGTGCCTGAAGTCAGCTGACCTGCTGCTCCTGGACGTACCGAGGTCCAAACGGAAGCTCAGAGGGGACCAAGGTCCAGAACTGTGGAGTGAGCTCCCCCTCCACATTAGACCATCTTCCTCACTCTCTATTTTTAACACGCTTCTTAAAACCAGCTTTTTCTTTGGCTTTCAGCCCAGTATGAGACTCTGTTCCTGCTTTATTGTGCTGTGGTTTGTTTTATTTATTGGTTTTATTTGTTATCAGTCTGTTTATTCCTTTAAAATAGTTTATTGTTTTTAAACTGTTTTAAAAACAAGGAACAATTATTTCATTTTATTATTTATTCCCTGTTGATTGTTGTATTTTCTGTGCTGCTTGTCCATTTATGTACAGCATGTTGTTTCAACTGTGGTTGTTTTAAAGGGCTTTATAAATAAAGTTGAAGTTGAGTTGAATTTAGTTAGATGTGTATTCATGTTTTTTATCGTCTGTTTTTGTTTTTATTTTCCATGTGCTGCCTTTTGCCAGGTTGTTATTGTAAATAAAAATTTGTTCTAAATTGACTCATCTGGTTAAATAAAGGTTTATATTTATCTAGAAGCACCACATAGAAATAATAAACCCCACACTAGACATTAAGTGCCGTTATGACAAAATTACACATTTATAAAAACGTCTAATTTACCTGCTGAAACACAAATGTAGTTTTAAAATGTTGGACATAAAAAAACTCTTTACAACATTTAAAGATCAGATTCACATTTAAAAAAATAAAACAGCTTCCTAATCGGTTTCAGCTTTGTCAAATAAATCCTGCAATTTTTACCTAAAACAGGTTTTTATAGATAAAAACTTGTTGTGGACCAACTATTTTACTGGACGACTTTTACTGGAGCCTTGCTGGTGAAACAGGAGTGTTTTTGTTGCAGCATCATCTGCTACTGGAGCACAGCATGGCTTCATAGATAAACTGTGTTTGCGACTACTCTGAAACAAGTGTTAGCTGAATCTAGAGTTATGATTGTAGCCTGGAAAGGTTTACATCGTTCAGATCTCAAGACTCTCAGCTTTCCAGTGGTGTATAACATGTGAAGCTACTTGGAAGATAGACTGAGTAAAATACATATTTATTGTCATGTCCCGTCCACGGGACGTCTGGTACCAGCGGGTTAAAAAGTGAAGACGTAAACTTTGTATCTACAATCGTGTCCAAGTCAGCTGCAGCCACTAAAGTTCATATTTATCTGAGGTGGCCGTCAGTAGCTTTGTTGGTGTCGGCTCATTGGGTTTTCATAGAACTTCATTTATGTTTTATCTTTGTGTGATTTTAGTCTGGAAAAAGTTTCCTTTCTTTCATCACTTGAGACACTTTTGTCTCATTTACTGCTGTTTGTTTGATGTGTTGGAAACATATTTGATACCATTTAATCTGATAATTTACCGTTAACTCACACAGATGAAAACAGAGTTAAAATGGATGAAAGACGTCCAACTTACCTGATACAGTTACTGAGACGACATCACTCCACTGTGTTAAATAAAACTCGGTTCTTCTTCCCCGGCAGCTGTAGTCTCCACTGTCAGTAACTCTGATAATCCTGTGTTCTCTGAATGATGGAGGTCTATTTAACCTGGTTGTTCTCCATTCATACGTCCACTGAGTTCCTCCACCTTCCTGGATCTCACATCTGGCAGTGATTGTCTCACCTCTGTATATCAGAGTCCAGCTGGGCTGCAGGGTGACGGTGACTCTGTTAGAAACTGTTGACACCAAAACCACCAGTTAGGATACAAATTAAAAAAGATTCAAATAAAACAAACACAACATTTTCCAGCTTTAACTTTTATAGTAATTATGTGAATGTTTGTTGTTCTGCTCTGAAGGAAACTGAAGAAAACTCATCAGTTTAACTTGAACAGTCTGACTCCAGTCCATCAGATAAAATCCTGATTACCTCCTCTAGCTGAGGCTTCTGTCTGATTTCTTAGTTCCCCTGCAGACTCATTTCATCTTCTGAGCTTTATGAATATTTAATAGCTTTAGTATATGTACCTTTAAATCTTAATGAAACAAAAAGCAGTTTATCAATCTGGACTTGGTGTAACTTTCTTTCCTTTCTGAATTCATTTCCATCATTTATCTACTGATTGTGGATGTAACCTCATTTACCTCAGTTTGAAATAAAAACGTTCTCTTTATGTAGATAAGAATGAGGTTAGGCCTTAAATTACTTCTACATTAGTTTTACACTTTTAGAAATAATTTTTTCACAATAAATCTTCTGTCCTCAGAAAATCCATGTTGTTGTATTTAAAAAGAAATTTCTAAACTCACCAGTTTGCTGAATAAAGACTGTGTTACTGAAAGATGTAATAAAGTTTGTGTCTCTTCTAAATCCTCTGCAGGTGTAGTTGCCTCCGTCTGAGATCTTGAAAACTCCTCCTGGTTTATCAGATTGTTTCATGTGACTATTTCTGTACAGATTATAAGTGAATCCTGAAGGGATCTTCAGAGAACAGGTCAGAGTCACACTGCCCCCTGCTGGTAGGACTGAACTGTCTGCTGTCAGAGTGGCTTTGGCTTCATCATCTAGAAGTTAATAAAAAACAAGGAAATGATCATCACTATGATGAATGAAACTAAATATGACGTTAAACGTTATACAGAACTGCTGATATGAGGAAAACTCATGGTTCAGGGTCACAGAAGCATCTCAGTCCTTTATAAAATCCACCCCATCAATGTACAGAAAAGAGAAATTTTTCATTTCATGTGTTTAAATCTGTTAGATGTATCATGAAATTTGATTATAACAGGAAAGTAAAGTAATTTATTTTTATTCTACCTGTCACCATGTAAGAGATGTAACAGAAATGTTTGAGGACACAAACTCCAGATTATATTAAATAAGAGGAAAACAACCATAATGTTGTTGGAAGTGTTTCCTTCTTGTTTGGATGAATCAGATGAAAACAGAGTTAAAATGGATGAAAGACGTCCAACTTACCTGATACAGTTACTGAGACGACATCACTCCACTGTGTAAAATAAAACTCGTCTCTTCTTCCCCGGCAGCTGTAGTCTCCACTGTCAGTAACTCTGCTGATCCTGTGTTCTCTGGATGATGGAGGTCTATTTAACCTGGTTGGTCTCCATTCATACGTCCACTGAGTTCCTCCACCTTCCTGGATCTCACATCTGGCAGTGATTGTCTCACCTCTGTATATCAGAGTCCAGCTGTGCTGCAGGACCACTGTGGGCTTCATGGAAACTGTTCATAAAAACATGCAGTTAGAAAACTTATACACACAGAAAATCTACAGAAATATAACATGATCTTTCATTTTTCATATCAACTCGATTTGTACATTTATTTTCTACATCTGTGTAGATGAATGGAACTAAAACTGACATTACACGTCATACAGGACTGCAGATATGTGGGAAATCTCATGGTTCAGGGTCAGAGTAGCATCTCATTCCTTTATAAAATCCACCCCATCAATGTACAGAAAAGAGAAATGTTTCATTTCTTGTGTTTAAATCTGTTAGATGTGTCATGAAATTTGATTTACTGCTGTTTGCACAGAAGTGCTGGCTGCTTCATACAGATTGTAGTGATTGTTTAATTGTCATGGCTCATGTTACTTCCAGGCCTTAACTGCTTCTTAGGTTCATTCGCTCCACCTGGAGCCTGTGCTCAGCTGTACTTAAACTCTCTACAGTCTCTCCATCCCTGCAGGTTATCGACAGCACAAGGTTGTCGATAACCTGCAGGGATGGAGAGACATAAACCTAAAAAAAAAAAAAGGAAAAAAAAAAAGACACAAACTTTTTTAGATTCCAGTTTGCTTGTTAATCTGGACAGAACACACAGCAAACATGACTGACCTGATACTGACAGTCTGATGGCTTCACTCCACTTTGTTGAAGAATATGAGTCATCTCTGCGTTTACACTGACACTGGTAGTCTCCACTGCTGAGCTCAGAAACAGTGAAAGTAAACTGTTTACTGGAAATCTGCGGTCTAATTGACCCAAGATGTCTCCATACACACATCCACTCAGTGGTTTCTCCTCCCTGGATCTCACATGTCAGAGTGATTTTCTCTCCACTGAAAATCTGAGGCCAGTCAGGTTGTCGTGTTGCAACAACCTGGTTGGAAACTGTTTCCATAGATATGAACAGAAAAACACAAACAGAAATATCATCAGAAAATATTACATATAACTTTCATATAAAATAATTCATGTTTTTTATATAAAATAATAGAACTCACAGGTTATATTAATACTGGCTTCATGACTCATATCAGAGTAATAGGCTGGATCTCCTCTCTCTCCTCTACACCTGTAGATTCCTCCCTGTGACACACTGATGGTTCTGTTTTGTTCATCATTAGTTTTAAGTTGATATTCAGAAGTGTGTGAGGTTCGTCTGAACCACTGGTATTTCCATCCAGCAGAGTTGTCCACAGAGCAGCTCAGTGTCACGCTGCCTCCTACTGATATGGTTGTTGTTCCTGCTGTCACTTCTGCTCTGGGTTTATCTGTTGTATCGTCCAAAAACACAATTTGCAAAAACATAAAACAGAAAATATTAAAAATTTTCAGTTTACATAACTCAACAAAACATGACAGAAATGTGTCACTTTCATTAAAAACATATTTAAATCATATTTGGTCCTCAAGTTTCATGATTTCCTAACAAAATGTATAAATACACTTACATTTAAAGTTCATGTAAAGAAAGATGTGCATATGTACAGCTTAAAAAATGTTAGTCACACTAAAATTAGTCATGTTGAAAGAACAGAGGACTTACCCCGAACATTTAAAAAGATCTTTTTACTGCACTTTGAATAACGTGAAGTCTTCAGACGACCACAGCACTGGTATTCATCTTCATAACTTATACGTAAAGGTGTTAATGTGTAGCGTGAATTTGAGTTGTAGGGAATGAATTTGTCACCATCCTTGAGGATTTCGTAATACCAGTCAGTGTTTGTTCCTTCCTTCATGTCACATATGAAGGTAACAGACTCTCCAGTATAAAAAGTCAACCAGTTAGGATCAATGGTCAGAACAGCTCCTAGAAAACAACAACAAATGTTTAACACCTGCGTACACTTTGCCAGCCGACACACTGTGTAGATATATACAATGAAATTATCTGATAATCCACAAAAAAGTCAGCTTGTGTCTAACAGTGAGGCAACAGGCTGAGATTCATTTACAAAGAAAATAACTGAAAAACTAAAGTGTGTCACCTTGAGTGTGTCCAGTGGAGAGGAGTGTATACAGCCCTGCGATCCAGGTAGAAACAACAGAAATGAACTCAGATATTTAACTTAAATTACAAAATCCCATCTACAAAACACCCAAATTCTTCATTCAGATTCTCAGACACTGGTGAAAATGACTGATACCTAATTTCATCTGATCCAGTTTCCTTAATATCCATGATTTAAACAGAAGAAGTCCTCATGTCATATTTACAGAATAAATCCAGCACACAGAATAAAATGAGTCCCATCCTCTCAACTAATCCTCACACTTCTGACAAATTCCTTTTACAAAGACAGAAAAATGAAAGTAAACCATGAGAGAAGTCAAGACCAGCAGAGAAACCAAAGTTAAAACATGAGTAGTGTAAATAATAAATGTGGGATTTTTCTAACTTCTCTCTTTGTTAACTTGCTTTAACACAAAGCTTCCTTCCTTTAAACACAGCATGGTTTAGTGTGTGTCTACACTTCCTGTCCTGCTGATCCTGAAACATGGTGGATTCTTATTGAACCCATAAAGGCCCGACCCATGAAAAAATGGTAAGAAATGTCCAATGTTTTTAATATGAGGTCTTTATTTGGCCCTTTTTTTTTCATTACAAAATGTAACGAAAAATTTAACATTTTTTGGGCGGGGTATCTACCATTTATTACCATGTGATAATTTAAAAATATTAAAATGTGGTTTTCTGCTTCTGGGTATCTATTAAGGGACAGAAGTCAAGTATCGGATTTTGTTCAACAGGATTTTAAGCAAAGTTTATACCATAAATTGAAGCAAAATGTCTCAAAAGCTGTATGTGACAAATATGTCACATCGGGCTCTCATGGGTTAAAGGTTTGTACATAATCTCATATAGATAGTAGTAAACTTAAAAATTAAATAGCCAAGGGAGGCACCCTACATCATAACAACCATATGCACAAAATACAGAAAAACACAAATCACTATATAGAAAAATAAATAATTCAGTAAATGTGTAAAATGATGATTCATGATGTGACATTGTGGATGTCTAAAGAGCTTCTGTCTGTCACTGTTTCCTGACTGCAACATGAAACTCTTTTCTTTTGCAATATGCTCATTACCTCAGTCAGATGATGGTTCTTATTTTCCCTGAGACGACTAAACGTGAGTTCATCCACCGACATGTAAAAATACAAGTACATCTTCCTTCAGTTTGAAGGTTTTGTTAGAGAACAGAAGAAAAGTTTTGGTCCTTACTGTGGGCCTGTACAACTACAGAGTAGAACTGGTGTGTTTGTGATTTAATGATGAAACTTGAAGCTCAGCTCAGATATTTACATCAGGATGCTGGTTCACTGCTTACTAGGATTTATTTAGACCAGAAAGACTCACAAAAACGTGAACTTGAAGAATGTGAAGAGTTATTGTTGAAGGATTATTCCATCTTGTCTTATATGCATAGACCAGAAGTAGAAATGTTAGTTGAAAGATGTAAAGTTTAGTTTCTCTGTGATTCAGGGGCAACACACTCAGTGTTAAGACCACAGAATGTGAATGGTGAAATCTGATAATGGGCAGATAACTACAAGCCTTTGGCAATTACTGATTTGGAAACAGATAAGACGCAAGAGCATCCTCTGAAAATCTCATCCTCTTGTCCAGTGAATTTGCTCGGTAGAGATCTGATGTGTACATTCCAAATGGGAGTATGTGTCTTAAAAGGAAGACTTTAAAATATGCAGATGTGTAGACCAAAATGTGCTGGAAAGGACAGATGTACCACAATATCATTATTCATCCATCCATCTATTGTCTATACCGCTTTGTCCAGTTAAAGGTCGGGGGAAGCTGGAGTCTAACCCAGCATTTAGCAGGTGAGAAGCAGGGTAAACCCTGGACAGGTCACCAGTCCGCCGCAGCCAATATCATCATTCTTTGGACCTAATTTGTAGTGGTCCCAGATCTGTGGTGACAGAGTTGAAAAAGATGGCTGATGATGTGTATTCAGATAGACCTGACCATCTGCACTGTACCATGTATTTTAAACACACACTTTGACTTTCTTAGCCTACCTGCCACACGCCGAGCGGCAGCTGCTAATAGGCTAAGTTACAACTATAAAGTGCTGATGGCTTGTCACTCATGTGAACTTACCATCGCCAAATTGAGGTTGGACATCTCTCGTCTTAAAAACAGCATTGATGAAAAGGATAAAATCATCTGTGAGTTTTCCACCATCGCTGCGTCCCAGGCTAAACACCTGTCCATGCTCGGCTCTGTTAGCCGCAGTGGCCTTTCTAAGTGCTCCCCTCCTTGTTCCACACCTTGTGGAGATGATGATAAAACCCTGCCATGGTCCGGATGCGTTGCTGCAGGTGGAGATCAAACCTGTGGTACAGGATCTGCTCAACATTTAAGGGATGACATCTGGCCGAGGCTCGGGGCACAACCTAAACTTCCGAGGTTTTCTACTCCATCTGCGCCGAAGCAAAGGCAATTAGTCAAGGGTCGTATTATCGTGACTCTGTTGCCACTCGGCTCCGTAAAACTGAAGAAGTACTGCATCCTGAAAACAGGTTTCAAGCTTTAGAAGATCTTGATTGTCAGCCCCAATGCCGACAGCCAGAACACGCCGGCTCAGCTGTTGCTTCCGAAACAAGGGATCCACCTCTGACAGCGGCGCAGGGGGTTTCTCCGTCAGTGGCGCCGCCTTTTAGAAGAACGACGTTGCCTCGGAAAGTTATAACTCCTTCTGGACCCACTTCTGTTCTGAACCCGTCTCCCACGGTGTCCCATTCTAACCAAAATAGACCACGGAGTGACGTCCTTGTTGTGGACTCGTCCAGCATCCTTCCCTGCTGCAAAAACTCTTTGCTTCCCGGGAGCTAAAGTAGAGGACATTACCGAAGTAATCCCAAAGTGTGTTGAAAATCCATCTATTTCCACAATTGTTGTGCATGTCGGACTAAATGACATTAAGTTGCAACAATCGGAAAAACTTAAAGATGACTTCATCCACCTGCTGCTCACACTGAAAGCGACAGGTAAACAATACGTCATTTCCGGTCCCGTCCCACCTCCCTGTTTTGGTGACGTCAAGTTCAGTCGTGTAAGCCAGCTTCATATCTGGCTAAAGGCAAACTGTAATATCAAAAACGTTATATATGTTGATAATTTTGTTGCTTTTTTATAACAACCCAATGATCGTTTTCATCCCAACCACAAAGGCTCCTCACTGCTGTCTATGAACATTGATATGGCTGAACAAGCAAGAAAAATCCTCTGACAATCAGATGTCATTAGTACACAAAATCAAGAAATGTTAAAAATTCCTGTTATAATTTCAAACAGATTGAAAAGCATACACAAACCTAGACATCATAGTGTATGTTAAAAACATTAGGCTCTGTCAAACCTCAATAGCCTTGGCTGGAGAATCTACATTAAATTCAGAACCTTTGCATCTAGCACTTCTAAATATTCAATCTTTGTCCTCTAAGTCTTTTTTAATTAATGATTTTATTACACAGCATAAGCTGGACCTATTGCTTTTGACTGAAACATGGCTGGATGAAAATAATAGAGCAGTAACTCTTAACGAATCCGTGCCTCCAAACTATATGTTCTTAGATGAAATTAGAACAGGGAGGTGGAGTGGCAGTTTTATTCAATAATAAGCTAAGTTGTAAACAGCTGTCATTTGGCACGTATGGCTCATTTGAGCATTTGGCTGTTGCACTATCCTGCAGAGTCAAAACTGTTTTAATAATAATTTACAGGCCACCACTCATAACAGAGGCCATATACTGGACCTGGTGATATCTAAGGATTGTAATGTTTCAAACGTCACTGTTTTTGACCCTGCACTCTCCGACCATTTTTGTATTTGCTTTGATTCGAATGTTTCTTGTCTAAAAAATGTTCACTCAGTTAGTGAAAAAAAGATTTATTAGTGACCATTGTGGTGAATTATTTTTTGAGGAAATTTCTGAGATTCCTACTGCTTTGCCATCATCACCTGATGATCTTGTCAATAGTTTTAACTCTAGAATTTTGTCTGTAATGGGTAAAATTGCACCTCTTACAGCAAAAGTCAGATCACATAAGCCAAAAGCCCCATGGAGAAATGCTCCACAGGTGAAACAACAAAAAAGAACAGAACGTCTTTGGATTACTTGTTAGCACAACAGGGAGGTGTCTGTAACAGCGTTGGCAATACTTGCCCTGGATTTACTTGGTTTTTGGATCAATACCAAAATTTGCAGTATCTCCCAGCCCTAACTGACACAAAATGCAGTACATGTCATACATTACATCAGTGCTTTGAGTGCACATGAAGCTTTGAGAATTTAATCATTTTCTAAGCCAGTTTGATGGAAAGCTTCAGTTTTTCATGAGGTTTCGTCTGACCATCACTACCTGAAAAACCAAAGCTAAGAAACAGACTAATACAAACAAGGAACAAAGATGACACTGGGGAAACAACGCCAAGAATCTGGCAATGAACAAAAGAAACCACAGGTTATATGTGCACTGAGGACAATCAACTAAATGAGGAGCAGATGTGACAATGAATCAAGGGGGTGACAAAACATACAAGGGGGTGGACTCTCCAAAGTAAAAACACAGAAGATGTTAGACAAGACCAGGGGCCTTATTTATCAAGCTGGTGTAGAAAGAAATATCGGCATACGCCAATCATAGTCAACTTTTGGTATTTATGAAAACCAAACTTGATGGGAAAATGTTCCTACCTCCACGGCAAATCTGACCCAAGCATATGCAAATAATCTAGAAAAACGGGAAACAAAGACACCAATAGTACAGAATCAAATCAAGGAGATGATTTTAAATGTGAGAAATTTGTGCACAATCCACTATTACCTTTCACACCACATGTTAGATACTAAAGCTGTTTACAGAAATGAATAAAGAGGCACATTTGATATTAATACTACTAAGAGTGCACGCTCAAGAAAAAAAGGATTTGTAATTAAAAGGGAGATGATATTAATAACAACTTCAAACAACTTTGTTCTTTTATTGTGAAACAAGACTGACATGTTATTAAATACATTCAGCTAAATAATGTAGACAGTTTGCTGCCAGCATGTAGCAGTCAGTGTGAAAAGTAGCTTTGGTCCTTCATTCCAGCAGAGTGGGACACAGACTGGAGGCTGGAGGTCTAGAAGTGATGCAACATTAATGAAACACACAAGAGGTGGATTTCCTTTTATTTATTTATTCTCACACAATGCTTTTTATTGTTGTCCTAATTTCTGTCCAGACGGTCTTTATTTCCTCCAGCTCCTTGGCCACCTGGTTAATAGCGGTGATTGTGTCCCTCTGCACCGCCCACTCAGCTGGAGCACCCAGCAACTAGAAAGAAGAATTATTTAACACTAAATAAACTGCTACCAATCTCAGATGTATCTGTACATATTTATGTTATACTTGAAAGCAAATGACTAAATTACCGACATCAGTACTGTCTTAAGCAGATGCTTTTCTCCAAAGCGAATCACCCCGTTGGATTCAAACTTTATCTCCTGCATGGCAGACGGATGCTCTATCGACTGAGATATCCAGGAACATGTTTCGATGCCTCTGGCGTGTCTTTCCTTCTGACACTGCATTGACAGCATCTGCCACCTGCTACCACTATTTTGCCTTTCTGACACAAGTAATGCCCACGCCGTGCCCACCAATTCAACATTTTTATGTCTTTCAACATGGTCCATCACGATCTCAGTCTCACACCCCAAAAAATTCCACATCTTAACTCTTTATTCCTCCCAAGCAATCATGGAAATAATGTGATGAATATTTATTACAGACGTTCCCCTGACCTTTTATAACCACCATGTGGGCTTGGGAAGGTAATTCCTCATGTGCCCCCACTTTAGAGTTGAATCTGATTTATGGATGAAAACAAACATGGGATGTGCGTGTGCACACTTTGATAAATCTGAAAGTTTTTGTGTGCGCCACATTTCTCGTTTTTCCTACCTACGCCACCTGTAGTTGGCTTTGTTACACACAGTTTGATAAATGAGGCTCCAGAAGCAAACACACAGAAATTCAGAAAAACTATAAACAGAATCTGTGACTAAGATCATTACGTACAGCATAGCTGTAATTTTCCATTCATACACTTTACAGGTTTATCTGCACCTCTAATCAAAGACAATTAACCTCAGTCTTTACTTGGGCCTCCTGTGAGAAATTAAGAGACATTTAATCTTAAATGTTATTGCAGCAGATAAACTATTTGCAATGAAAATGGCTTTTTATTAACTTCAAGAGCAAAAATCAAATGGCCATTAAAGAGCTACATTGAAAGATCAATTTCTATTGTTTCTGAAGGAGTGAACAGTCCTGAATGTTGTGACAGTGTCTGACAGAACAACGCTGAGGCTCATAATCAGAGAACAACAATTACAAGCTGGTAGAGGAAATCTGCACATGGACCTTTCATCCAGATCAGTATCACTGCTTTTAAAAATCCCATACTTATAGCCACTAACCCTTTCCACATGAACTCTCAGGTGCAGGCTACCACCTCACCTGTTCTCTCATCTTCCCATTCATTGCAGAGACGTAAATGCGGCCATCTTTACTTCTACTTAAAAGCCAAACTGTCAGTTATATCCAAACCACTGTCAGCCAGAATAACCTGAGAAAGTTTCTGGAGAAAACAACATATAAATATTTCTTTTTTATGTGCTGATCAAACTGAGCTGCTGCTGCAGCCAAGGACACAACTTGAGTAAAAATATGATAGGAAGAAATACTTGTCAGAAATTCTGAATAAGATGGAGAATAAAGAGGAGAGCCACTGCTGAACCAATGTGAACTGACGGCAGCTGCACACAAAATGGCAATTTCTCCCACAATTCTGTATGTTGATGACGTCGGTTGTGAAAGAAATTTTGCTGCATATGGTAATCACTCATATATACTCATATAATAATCACAAGTAAATTCAGTTTTCTTTATTAATTTATTATTGTTAATCCATTCACTATTACGTTTTCATATTGTGTTCTCATTTTACAGAATACTGAAGTTACAGTTTTCATTGTGTATGTGTGTGTGAGGTCAGACTGACCACTTTCTTCCCAGAGCTCTGATATGGCAGAGTTGAGACTGGTTTTCACACCTGCTAGATAGCAATAGTTGTTTGGGATATCAGCTTGTTGTGGTATGTGGGCTTTGTCTGAAAACTGGAAGAAAGTGGCGCCACTCAGTCGTCTATTCCTCATTTATTATTTTGCTGTTTGACCTCCAGCTGGGGACCAGCTAAATAAAACTTATTTTCTCTGATGAATCCCCAGAGTCTCTCCCCACTTAACGCGAGTCGGGACGACCAGTAATTCTTCATTCAATACTTCTCCTGTAAAAAAACCTGCATGTTCTTCATTAGGAAGTTTATTGTCCCAGGTAGCAGGTGGAAAGCAAAGTACCAAACAAACAGGAGGGATGGGCGGGTGGTGCTGTACAAATCAAACAAATAAAACAGAATGAACTAAATGAATAACAGCCAGTCTAACTAATATTTAAATTAAAGGAACAAAACCTAACTGAGTGCACAGAATGCAAAACAAAACACAACTGGAAGCAGCACAGCTAACTAATAATCTAACCAAGAAAATTACCATGAAAGGTGTACAAATCTAACTGGACCTGTCTGCAGACAACTAACGTTTAAAAGCAACACAAAACAGTGTAGACCTCAGCAGTACAAAGAGGTTAGACAGAGGAAGGATGGTACTGAACGCGGAGCTGTAATCCACACAGAGCATTCGTGTGTAGTTCCCACGCTGCTCCAGGTGGGACAGTGAAACATGTAGTGCTGTGGCTACAGCGTCCTCAATCTATCTGTTCGCCCTGTAGGCAAACTGGTGAGGGTTGAGACTTTTGGGGAGTAGAGAGGTGATGTGACCCCCGCCCTGGAAGCAGGCCTTAAGCATCCCAATAGTCATCTTTACCCTGGTTTGAGTCCTGCAGTGAGCCAAGTTGTAACAATCCTGCAGGCCGGGCTCAGAATCAGGGTAAGGGGTCAGCAAATAAGACTGGCAGGGGTACCCTCTGTCACCTAGCATGAACCATCAAACTCTCCTATAATACAGGATAAAATATAACATTTTTAGCTGTGATAGGTCAAATAAAATATTGATTTTAATGTACATAACTTACCACGGACAAATCTAGCACTCAGTTTACACTCACGAAAGACTCGAGAGTTGTGCACAGACCCAGGCCACTTTGCTGTCACACATACTTATGATGTGGGCTGCATCACATATGATATTCAAAGTACAGAACAGTAAGCTGCAGTAGCTGTAACTGACTTTGAAACATTGAAACACCACAAAAGTGTAGAGCAAACGTTTCAGTGCGTAAGACTGACAGTTCTCACAGCCCAACAGACTGTTGCTTTTGAAATATGATCAGCGTCACTGATGTTATAAAGAAAACTCCCATTGGCAAAAAACATGAAGTGCAACTGAAAGAACTTGCTCTGAACTGAGAGCATGTCCAAGATGTGTCATATGAAAATATGAGGGCTGAGAATATTGTTCAGATACTTGTTCGATTGTGTAGAAAAACGGTAAGGCTTAAACAAATAATCACGAGGGAACGATAAAACAGCCAAGTGGGGTCTGATCACTCTTTCCCGACATAGATATCTGTGGAGTAACTGTGCTTTGATGTCAACTGGCTCTTCAACAAAATGGACATGCCTTGTCTGACACTCCCTTCAGTCTGCAGGCTGCAGCTAAAGAGGAGGAGAAACTCAGGATTAGATGAAGAAAACCTGCCAGCGAGCAGGTTAGCTTCACGGAGTCTGTTGCCACAGTAACTGACTCAGAGTTACCTAACCCGCTTCCTGAAAGGGGGCCCAGGTGTGATAGTGAAATAAATCTCACACACACATATACACAAACAGACACACACATACACACACACACACACACACACACACACACACACGTGAAAATGCTTTACAAAACAAAACAGGAAACAAGATAAACAGAGACTCCATTAAATCTGAACACCCAGGAACATGTAAAAGAGAAGCCCAATACTCATATTTCATGCAAACATAAGGTCACAATAAAATTAAGAGATTTTGTGTTGCTCACACAAGTAAAAACAAAACTAGAGATATTTTGCTAGAATATAGTGGATCTGAATCCTGCACAAAACAGAGAGACACAGCTCCTATAATAACAAGAATGAAGGAAGTTTGAATTAGATAATGACGTAATGTATGTTTGTTAGATCCCTGATCTAAAACCTGCATGACACTCGTGATGCCTGGAGATCCTGAGCTGGTGGTCCCTGGGCATCAAATTCTCTGGTCTGCTTGTGCTTTGTGTGAATTCATATCCCATTTTCTACCACAAAGTGGCGACACTAGACCATGATGTTTGAGACAACTGAGGTTCTGCTGGCTCTAAATTTGCACCTTGTTTCAGTGTTGGATGACAAAAATATGTGCAGGTGCTATGACTGTAAGAGGCTACTTAAAGATATTATTCAATACCATTTAAACATAAAGAAAAGAATTTTCATGAAATTACATTTTAAATACCACAATTTATAGCCGACTGGTCTTTTCTCAGTTGTGTTTTTGTTCAGAATCTCTCCACATGATCATCAACTCCTTTGACTGTAAGTTTTAAATCTTCCCTTTCAGTTTGTCTAAAGAATTAGACTGAATATCATTAACTGGTCTTCACTTCAGCATCTATACTGATGGCAGAAACTCATCAGAAAGATTTCTGCATACTGTCTGAAATCATTTTTTTACGGAAGCTGAGAGCAATAAGTGTTAAGCAGAAAAAAGCTTCCTTGCTGTGAAAAGCACCCTCACATGTAGCACAGTTGAAGATTGAAGCAACTCGCATGTGGACGGCATGTAAAGCCTCGTTTCCACTGAGGAGTTTGGTTCGGTTTGGTTGGTGGTCCGGTACGCTGTTTTGTGTGTTTCCATTATAAAAGGGGCCGACAACCAAACCATAAGACGCCATTCATGGATCACTTTCAGTGTTAGGTCCACAGGGGTCCATATTCTGGCAGAGGGGTCTGCCAGGATATGCATCCCTCAAGTAAATTGACTTTTTTGCTTTTGAGAGTCAACAATCTGATTAGCAAGAAACACACAGCTCTGTTCTTCTCAGGCTCTGAGAAACACATTAAACCAATGATACACAGTCATTCTCACTATATAGAAATATTTTCTATCATCTGCAGACAGAAAGTCAGTGATGTACTTACAGAATAACCCCAGCACACAGAGAAAAGAGTGATCCATCATCACATCCAGTCCTGCTGCACAGCCAGTCAGAAAGTCTTCTAATGTGCATCAACAGTAATGATGAAGGAGACGTTACATCTGACATACATGTGAGACTAATGTCTCTCTAACTTGTCTTCTTAAATTAAAACCACCTCCGTTTCCTTCCCTTTCACACAGAACTCAGACAGCGTCGGTAGTTTTGACCGCAGCAGTTGGTTGTCATGGTTACATTTCCTGTCCACGGCAGAAACATTTTAGCTGTTTTCATGTACAGAAGTCTGTGCAAGGTCTTAATTAATAAAATCCCTAAAGAACTATTGCAATGTCTATTGATAAGGGACGTGTTGTGTGTATGTGTAGTTATTTATGCAGTTGTGCGGTTTGACTTTTCACATGACAGTTTGCCTGAGTATGTTTATATTTTCTGCTCCTCTGTTGGCGCATCCCCTTCTTCAAATGTGAAGTTAAAAAAGTGGTGAGTTGTACCTTTCTCACCAGTTCCAGGCTACTAAACTTTTACACTCAGCTGTTTAACTCTCACTCATCCCCCAATCACCCTCACTGTATCCAACCAGCTCTCCATCCCTGTTACAGACCTCCATCTTTGTTATGTTGTTAACTTTTATTCCTTCCATTCTGTCTCTGTTACATTCAGTAAATCTGTGTTTGTGTTTCTCTTGACGTCACTGAAGCTGCATGGCGTGCACCAGCATACCAGTGACTGGGTGTTCACCTCAACAATAAACTGGACTGACCCACCACAGATGCTCTATACAAGACAGGCCAAACTCATCTCCACTAGCTGAGAAGGCCGAGGTCTTTTGGAGTTAGGAAGTCAGTGCTGAAAACATACAACACTGTGCTAGCATCAGCATGTATTACTGTGTGGTCTGCTGGGGTGGTGAATGTACAGAACAGGGCAGGAAAGAACTGAACAGAAGCTGACCAGAGGATCCAGGTCAGTCCTGGACTTTACTCTGAGCCCCACAGAGTAGGAAGTAGCACCACAGCAGCTCATTCATCCCCACAGAAAACAGTTAAAGTAGTTCAGTCTAACCACAGTTGTTATAAATATCTTGTGCATTTTTCTGCTACCCACTGTGGTTTTCTCCATCTCAGAGCTCTATTTGTTATTTCCCTCTGCAACACCCACACACCATTCCTCTAGTGCATCTATAGATCAGATCTATATATAAATAAAAACTCATATGGATGTATATAGTGTCCAACCTGAATAGAATAGATTTAAAATAATTTTATCTCTATATTTGTCATGTTTAGTTAAATTCAGTGTTTCATTGTATTGATGCTACAGTCTGCAGATGTTCTCACATTGTGGTGGGATTGTGGTTTAGACCCCAAACCGTTGACTGAATGTGTCACTGAGCTGAAGATAAAAATTTTGTTTCACAAAGACAGCATTTACAGCCACAAAGTTAAAAACTCTGACAGGTGAAGTGAAGAACATTAATCATCTCTTCATGATACAAACTCCTGCTGGGAAACATCAGATTGCTGCAGATTAAAGCAGAAAATGTTTTGTGAAATTGTAAAGATGAACATGTATTTTTTGAGATGCCTTTGTTTTTCAGCCATGTTGCTATGGTAACCTTAAAAATGTTATCTTCAGAGCTGAAACTAGATAACACACTAAATTAAAGAATAATTTGCTTTGTTGTGTCAAACATTATTAGGCTTCTAGAGCCTGAGAACAAACTGACAGGACAACTTTCCAGTTCTTCACCACATACAAGGAGGTGTGAGAACAAGAATGACCTCATGCATCACATTCAGCTCAGAGCTAGTGTGTTTATAGCAGATAAAATGTGTCAAACTGTGAAAAATGTGCTTCAGGTTTTTCTTTGTTTTAGTGCAGTGATTCTAATGAGCTCATAAAGTGACTGAAGTATAATACAATGTGCATTATGTGTTTTCACAGTTAGTGAATGTACAACAGGATGGCCAATATTTAGATTTTCTGAGACATTATGTGAGGACAAGTCATCAAAGAGATGAGTTGTGCAAATATGAAGATATTTTCTACTTTGCTTTATGCCTTGAACTTAGTTTATAACTGTTTATAACTTCCTTCTTGTTTTCTTGTCAGTCAGGAGTAAATACAGTATGATGTGCAGAAAGCAGCACGTTTGGTTTGAAACTTCCACTTCCCCATTTTAATCTTGCAGCACAGAAAGGAAACAAGAGCTCAGTGTGAAAACATGCTGCAGATAATCCATAGAGGCATGAACTAAAGTCAAATTCAAAGTCAGAGACCTTGGCCCTCAGCATCAGCCCTGGAGCACAACCCAAATACCCCACCACGAAGAAGACTCCAGCCCCACCCGAAGGGCAAGAGCCCCCCACGGTCTTGGGGCACGGTCCCAGTGGGCCAAGATCTGCAGCCGCCGGGACGCCAGGGACCGACGACCCAGGGCAGCCCAAGTGAAGGGCCCAGGTCCCCAGGAGTCCAGAGGCGGCTGCCCCACCCCCCCAAAGGCAGAGGGCCCCGCAACAAGCCTAGGAGGACCAGGCCCCCCCCAGACAACCACCAGCATACACCCCGATGTTCCAGCCGCACACCCCGGGAACCAGGGCGCCATCGTGTTTTACAAATAAATTATTATTATTATTATTATTATTATTATTATTATTATTATTATTATTATTATTATTGTTATTATTATTATTATTATTATTATTATTATTATTATTATTATTATTATTATTATTAAATGACCAACAGTAACAAAAGGTGCACAAAAGGTTCCTTTCTTCTTAAGTGTGAACACACCTTTAGTGTGCTGGAGATCAGTAAGCAGATAAAACTTAAAGTATGCATGCTAATAAAAATAAGTCTGATTCCCCCAAACTGCAACACAGAAAATATCAGCAAAGCTTTTTGCATGTAGATCTTAATTGACACTAAATAATTAGAATGAATAAAAAGCTCTAATTTCAGCTCTGTCTGCTTTCTGCTGCAGTGACGTTTGACAATAAATAAATCCACTTCCTCATTTCTTACTGCCGCCCCAAAAAAGAACTAAGCAGTTTTTTTCTTTTTCTTTTTACGTACTAAGATGTTCAGATAAACCTGAACAATGACTCAAGGGAAAGATACAGCAACCATTAGAAATACATAAAGTCATGTTGTATTGGCCTCTCGTTATTTTCCTTATAATTTATAGTGAGTGGATTTATCAGCAGGCCTGTCTAAAAATTAGCTAATTATTAAGTTCCTGGGTTAAATTCCTAATGGATGACAATGACGACATTGTTAACATCACCTCAATCTGCTTTACAGTATGTCATTTTTTTTTTATACATGGATGTTTTGTTGTTGAATTCTTAAAAGATCAGGTGCTTGTAAGGAACCTGTCTGAGCAAAGTGGTCCAGGCTGGTTCCAGCCGCCCAACATGACTCACATATAATCTTTCTTCAAAAGCTTCAAAAGCTGTTTCTCATCTTCATTTTTCCTCTGCCCCCCCTTCCTTACTGATCCTCTTCTTCTCTGGTGTGTTTCTTTTGCTGGTTGCATGTCAGCTATTCTGCTTAGCACTGCCCAGCCATTTCCAATGGTATTGCTCCGCTTTATGCGTCAAGCAATGACTAGCTAATCTCCCTGTAAAACAGACCAAATTACACATGCAACTGGAGACAGATGAAACTCTACCTTCATCTGCGTATCCATCTTCTGCGTCTAGCTTAAATGGGCCTTAAAGATGTCAGCTAGAGCTGTGAAAACTCAACAAGTGTCCAGATCATACACACTGGGTTGTATGGCATGTGCCAGTTTCTTTTTCTCAGCAAGTCACCAAAGTTTACAGAAAGATGTCACGCTTCAGCAGATTGAACCCACAAAAGATCAGAGCCTCAGGATTGGATGATTAAATTTTTATTGTACACAGGAAGATGTCTCCAGACTGTTATATCTGGTCCTTGACAGTAGGCTCATCTGTGGATGTAGGAGAACTGAGTTTAATGGCTGAATGACCGTAGGACAAAGTTTCAGGTAAATAAACAATGTACCAGCAGAAGTGATACAATCCTGATCTGGAATCTCCACTGGGAAACTGCGAGCGACAACAGGAGATAATGTAAGAAGAACTAGAGGGTTAATAGCACCGGGTAATTATGATTCGGGCAGAGCACTCCAAGAGCTCCAGTATTTCCTTCTATTCCTCCAAAAAGGAAATAAGCTTGGTCCAGAATCCATATCAATCCGTAAAATAATCCGAAGGTCAAAGTTCAAGAGAGCCTCACAAAAAAAAAGAGCAAAATGTTACCAGGCTGAAACAGTCAGATGAGAAGGGCTGGAAACGTACCGGAGTAAACACTGATTATCTGGCAGTAGGCAGCAGAGACTCCTGCTTATCTAGGGAGCAACACAGGTGGAAAGTATTAACAATCAGGGTAAATCAGAGTCAGAGGTAAGATGCCTTCAGAGGCAGCTGGGAAATCCCATCTCCAACATAAAACTGTAACAGAAAGATGTCTTATAAGCAAAGACCTTGATGAGCAGTTTGATTAATCTGAATCAGGTGTGCTGGAGTTGGAAACCTCCAAAACATGCAGGGCAGGTGTCCCCATAGACCAGGATGGAAAAAGACTGAATTAAATAATAAGGAATTCAAGAAAATAATCATGATAAAATAAAGATGAACGTGAAGTTGAACTTCCGCACACAAATGCACGAATGACAAACCAACAGTTTATTTAAACTTCCAAGTAACTGATGAAACTTACAAGCTGTCTCCATCCTCTCTGTGATGTTATTTATGCTAACATGGTTTTTGCCACTGCAGACAACAGTTCTGTTCTCAGTGAAAACGGTGATGTTGAAATTGTGGAATGACTTCTGAGGTGGTCTGCAGCCGTCTTCATCACAGACGGACCACAGCAAGTTGTCCTGGATGGAGCAGTTTACTGTGACGCTGCAGGATCCCTCAGTCAGGTTGGAGTGGTGCTCTGACGTCATCGTCATCACTGGTCTGGGAACCATGTCTGAAACAGCCAAACAATCAGATACAATCATGATATAATGGCACCCTCCTCTGGCTGCCAGCTGTAAACACAAGACAGTCACCAGACGTTCAGATGTGTGTTTTATGTTTCATTTAAGATATGTGAGGAAATGAGAATTGACTACTTTTAAAGCTGCAGTGTAAAAAATCATCCTTTTGTAATGTCTTGTAAAGACAGCAAAGATTTATTTGCACTTTCTACCAGGTCAATACTCAGTACAGACATATAAATAGAGAAGATCAACGTATAGTACAGGCTAAATACAAAGTACTGCAAAAGGACCTACCGTGAATGAAGACTTGATATGTCTCAGATACTGAATTATAATCACTTTATAGATACTGGTGTCGTTGTCAGTCATTTTTATACAAAGGGAAAAGTTTTTTGCGACCAGGCCGTGTTTTCTCTTTATAGCTGGAATTGATGCCTCTCTCAGTATGAATAACTTTACCAGAGAATTCCCATTTATCACCAAAATATGGAGGATTTTTACTGACATTCAGACACAAAGTTGTTTCTGAGAACATAATATGTTGCTTTTGGATGTTCTGCCATAGTTCCTAAAGAAAGGAGAAAGAAAACATTCAAGATCATTTTTAAATACACAGTCACAGCCTTTCAAAACAAAGAACACAGAGCAAACATACGGAAAAAGGTAAGAGAGGGAAAGTGGACAAAGAGCTCATTTTTAAATTTATTTTACGTTAATTTAGTGGCATTGTTGTAAGCAAATGTCTGAAAAGCTAAAGTGAATGCTGACTTAAAAAAACATTAAAATAATCACTTTTTGTCTGTTTATTTTCTCGTTAGAGTTGAGCAGGATAGGAAACATATTCTCTAAGATTTTACTTAATTTCTTTAATTTTAGTTAATGGTCAAAAATGAATGACTGTACAGATTTCATTTATCATAAAATAACTCGTGAAAAATATTCATCACTAAAATGGTGTTACAGTAATTTTTGTATTTCTTTAAATGAAAATTAAATTAAAGCACATTAACTAGTTCAGACATCGTATATGCAAAAATGAAAGAATGTCATAATTGATCTTATCTGTAAAAGTCCAGCAGCTCAGAAAAGAAACATTTTTTGGACGCTCATCGTTATAATCTTAACAAGTGTGGAATAGGAACGCATGGCGTGTTAAATAGTGCAGCAAACCATGAATCTACCCAGAACAACACCACCAGGTGCCAAACTCAGGAAACGAGAGAGAAAAGAAAAAAATAGAAAAGATTTCCAGCATTAGAGAACCAATAAATAATTTATCTGAATGCAGTCGACAATCTAGTGTTGCTTCTTTCAACCATGATGCCTAACGTCCCACAAAATGTGAGACAGCAGTAAGTTATTGTGTGTTAATGCATGCCATAGGGAAGTAGGGCTGGTTTGTGTATCTTTGAGATCTCACGCTGCAATTATGAAGTAATAAAGTAACTGGCTAAAATTCTGTTTGATTTTACTTATTTTATTTGGTGTTGCCTTCAACCATTACTAACAAATAATGTAAACTAATAACTGCAGTTTCTCCCTGTGTGTCAATAACACCCAGACGGTTACTTAATACAAGCACCAGAATAAGAAAACTGGAACCACAAAATGTGTAACTGCAGCTTTTTCTAAGTGAATAGATAAATATTAATGCACCATCAAGATGATGAGCAAATGTTATCTTATTATTACCATTGTATTAAAAACCTGTTACTAATCATAAAGCAGCATTCTGAGAAGCTTGTATATTTGTCTTCTTACGTAAATTACATTTCCTATAAGAGAGGGAAGTTAATGATATGCCAGCCATTTATGTTTTAGTTGGCAAGCTTCAAGTTCTCTGTGAACGGTTGTTATCTTAAAATGTCATCAAATAATTTCACATTTTCTTTTTTTTTTTTTCTTTTAAACTTGTTCCGTCCAACATTGTAGTAACAGAATGATGGTCTGGTGTTGTTTAAAAATTACCAAGAGTCTGGAACGAGTAAAAGTATATAAGGTTTATTTACAGGAGAAGTATTGAATACAGAATTACTTGCAAGTAATGAGAGTGGTCGTCCCGATTTTCTTCCAGAACGCACACACAAACATAATGTGCCCCATGAATTCTGTTTTTTTTTTTTACACTGAGTTTATTGTGGATTTGTTATTTTACTATTTCAGGGGAAAAAACTAACATTTTTATAACAATTTAGAATGTGAATCTGTTCAATTATTGTTCAGAATGTTTTCATCTTTTGTATAAAACTGTACCAATGTTATTTTCACAATCATTCAGAGTCACTGTGTTCATATTGTTGGTGCAGTTTTATTTGGAATTCTAGTGTTTTGAAATGGTGAGTTTGTCAGATTGTGTTTTATGTAGAGAACCTGTTTAGTGTTTATAAAAATGTGTCATTTTGAATTGTGTTGTTGTGTTATTGTTATTCATTGTTCACATGTGTTCAACAAATGTTCATTAAAATAATCAAATGTTTAATAAAAACATTAAAATATCCATTCAGTGTTGTTCACTCACCAGTAGGTGGTAATATTGAGACAAATGTTGGTAATTGCGTCACTCAACTGTAGAAGAGAATCAACTGATGTTACAAGCTGTTTGCAAACACTGCAGCTGCAACATTACAATGTTTGACAAAATGAATAAAGTTATAAATGCATAATTTTTTCATTTAAACAGACGCTGTAAATGATAAAGATTTCTTTTGAGACGTGAGATACAGAATTGGAGAACTGCTGGTGTAAAACGGTAGGTTGAAGTGCAGTTTAGTCCGTTATTTACCTGATAATAGCAGTTATATTTTATAATAGATTTAAGCCAAATGTATTAAGCAACAGGATAACAGCACAGAAATAGTTAATAATAAACTGCAACCTGTAAGTTGATGATAACATGATGATGAGCTTCTGCAGCTGATGCGACGTCATAATCAGTGACAAAACCTCCTTTATCCATTTTACATCAGCAAGAAACCTTCTAACTCCATGTAAGCTTGATTTGGGTAAAATATTAACAAAGTAATGACACAATCAAATATATGACGATAATGTAAAACACAATACCAAGTTTAATGACATTATGTCCAATTATTACAAAAACCATAAAGTTTTAATCATTTCTTGAAAAATAACAGTTTTGGACACAGGAGGTTTGCGCCCGACAGCAGCGATATGACGATCGTAAGGAACAGCATGTTTGATGACACAAATATTGAGATATTTGTCAGGAAGAAGACATTTTTATTGTTCCATAGTTTTGTGAAGAGATGAAGTGAATGAAGTAAAACCTACAGTCATGAATTCCATGTTGCTTTGTAGTGATGGAAGAGAGAGTAGTTTATTTAAAGAATGGATTTATATTTAATCTGGTGAAGAATAGAATGGATTCTTTTTTATTTATTTTGCACTATATGAGAGATAAACTGAAATATTGTCCATGTTTTTGATTGACTGATTGATTAATTTGTGTTATTTTTTGTTCGAAATAAAAATCAGAGTAAATAAAAAAAGTAACAGTTGCTATAGAGTCTGAAAAGGAGCAGGATGAAGTTTAAAAACTTATTTATTCCTGCCCCCCTTTTATAATCATAATTTTATTTTAATTTTTTTGGGAAAAAATAGATAAAGAATGAATATAAACATGTATGTGGGGGTATTTTCTTTAATCAAGAGCATACTTGTTTGCTTTGACAGCAATCAATGACTGTTCATTCATCACAAGAGTTCTCTGCAACCCTTAAATATACAACTCCACATATACTCCACAAACAATGTCCAAACAATCTGATTTGTGTTCACCAACCATCACATACTGTTGCCTTTTAGTTAAATAGCTCTGAATCCATTTCAGCACAACCCCTCGTATCCCATACCGCTCCAATTTATTAATGAAAATACCATGGACAAAATAACCCTGCTGCTAATAGTTTCTGATCTATACAGTTAGTAATTTCCTCTATTAAATGCATTATCGCCAAAGATGTTTATCTGTTGTTTCTAAATTGAGTCTGATAGGATATTATGTTTGTTATTAAATCTATCCAGTCTTTTTATAAATAACTTTTCCAGGATTTTAGAAAACTGTGAAAGCAATGAAACAGGCTTTTAATTTTTTTAAATTTGTGTTTGTCTCCTGTTTTGAACAATGGTATAACTTTTGCAATTTTCATTTTACTTGTAAATGTTCCTGTTTGAAATGATGAATTACAGATATGTGTTAATGGTTTAGAAATTCCCAGAATAACCCTTTTGAGTATTGCCATGTCAGTTTTATTCCAGTCTGTTGATGTCTTATTTTTGCATTCACTTACTGTATTATCTCATTTTCTCCAGCTTTACATATAAACAATGAGCTAACGTTTCTTGTTATTGTTTCTTCATCATCATCTTCAGGCACCATTTTCATTCTTTTCTCTTGCCAGTTTCGGTCCAACGTTAACAACGAACTCACTGAAGCTATTGGTTTTATCATTTATGTTGGTAATTTTTTGCCATTATCAATAAAATAATTGGATGATGATATTTCCTTAGACCCATAGTTAATAATACCATTTAATATTTTCCAAATCTCTTTAATATTGTTTCTATTTTCCTCTAATATTTTCCAATAATAATTTTTCTTACATGTTGTCATTATGGTGGTACAATAATAAAGAAAAACAGGAAAACTATAGTGTGAATGCTGTTAACACTACACGCACTAAACGGACGCCATCTTGCTGACGTAGCGGAAGGGGAGGGACTTTCAACCAGTTTTTCAGAGCTGGCAGCCACCGACTCAGCGGTACCGATGCAGGTGGAGGCTGTTTTCTACTGTTGTAAGTATGAAGATACTTGATCATAATTCTAATATAAACTGCAGCATGCTTCTTATCTCTTCTATCCCTGATGACAGTTATGGATTTGATCATTTGTTGGAGGCTGCAGTAGAGTTACAACGTGAATGTTAGCAGTTTTATAGCCGATTTCATTAAAAATGATTAATGCTATAGGTTCCGTATGTTTATTCATGATTGTTGAACCTCCAGATTAAGCACTGCGGGGTCTCTGGCGTAAACAAAATGGTCCTTGATCTGAAAACTGATTAGGAAACACCGCTGGTTAGAGAACCGGTCCATTTCGATGGTACCGCTGATGAAGCCGTAGCTGATTGTACATCACTTTAGATAAGCGTCTGCAAAGTACCCATAAAGTACATAATAATGTTTGCTTTTATATAACCTGCCATTCTCTGTTCACCGTAGGTCACTGTGGCATCAAACTACCGAGCCAGCAGTGGCACTGAGGCATTTACCACCTGCGGGCTACGACGCTGCTGTGGAGAAGAGGAGGCGGCAAGAGAAAAATGTATTAATAAAAAGTTTAAAGAAAATGTTTTCTGCATCCCAGTTTTAGCGTCTTCATTACTGCATTTCATATATTAAATGATGGTTTCTAGTATAATCGGTTTCCTGTTGCCAGACGTGAACGTATCAGTATAAACACCAATGAAAACACATGTATAATGTAAAGTACTTTAATTCAGTTAAGATATCTTTGCTTATTTAAAAGCTGTTTTATTAGTGTTTTATTTTGCACTTTATGCTAACAAGTATGGGGGAGACATGCAAAGACACATGAACGTGTGCTGATGGTTTCTATTGTTGTCTACTGAGATAGATTAATACAGTGGAGGCCACGGTTCTTTGTTTCACTAATGAGGCCTTTTAAAAGGCATTTAATAGCATAAAAGTATGATGACATGCAAACACGTATGTTAACGTGATTTTGGAAGAAAAAAAAAGTATATTAACAAGCGGCGCTGCTAAGCTGGTACGTCACTACCGGTAAGTGCAAAACGTTAGTGCTCAATTTGGATCAGCACTTACCCACGATAGTGTGCACTACAGAAGGTAGTGCTTAGTGTGCACTACACACTACCTTCCAGTGCACTCATGTAAGTGCGCGGTTTGAGACACACTCTAAGTCAGAGCTTCGTTCTCAGCTATCGGCCTGTATATCAGTTACTGAAGTTACAGCAGTGCCGTGTATTTAACAGGTTCCCATTTAAATTTCTTTCACGTTACAGTAGGGTCATTCTCCAACTACAGAAGAATTTGTGTCCCAGGCAGAAATAAGGAAAATAAAAATACTTTTGTCTTTTTTTATCTTTGCCACATGTACTTGACACCAAAAGGAACATACAAAAAATAAATGATAGATCAATTATTATAATTATTATATAAAATGTGGTTTTGTATGAGTGGATTTTGTGATATAGCCCTTGTCCCTGTGCCAGATTTTTGACATTCATTCCCTCATAATACTGAGTTCAGTTTTGATTAAACACTAACTTTATCAACAAATGGCAGAAAAATGCCTTATTTTAATGAAACACATCTTGTGTTTGTAAGATATATTAGTATTTTATGTTTTTTCATAAAAGTATGCCTGTCCCTAGGGGTCACTGTCATTTCCACCACACACCACAAAGTGTATCTTTTAGTTTTTTTTTTTTTTTAACATTTACAACTGCAACCAAAGCAGTTGCCATGAGACAGGGGAGCACATGGCAGGAGAGAAGAGTTAGCTCCCTGGAAGCAAGGGAAACAAGAAAGAAATCAAGGTAAATCTTAGCAAAACCAAGAGTAGGTTTATTGATCGTCATTACCGAACAGCTCATATTTCCATTGAATGTAGAAATAATGAGAAGAATCATATTTTATATTGTGTATTTTGAGTACATTTATTGCTAACTCTGAAATAGTGATTAGCATGCTAATATATCATGAGATTTTTAAAAAAAAAATTCACATTGTCATTTCCACAACAGTCATTTCCATCACATTGTTTATTGTGATGGAAAAGACGTGTTGTGATGGAAATGACAATGCCAGTGTCATGAATGCATTTATCTGGCTTATATAATTTATAATACTGTGTATTAAGTTAAATTAAGTTTATGAAATAATAAATTAAATTATAAAAAGCATTTAATCAAACACTTGATGTTGTATGTACACATGAACTACAAGGATGGACACAATAAATAAATAAAGATAGGTAAAGATATATTACGTAGATAAGTATCTGTTACTTAAATGTGACACCATGTGTTCTTTAGATGGCACGCAAGACCACAGCAGAGAGATCGAAAGCATACAGAGAGAGGATTAAATCAGATCCTCTTAAATACCAAGAGTTTCTCAGAAAAGACAAAGAAAGATACCTGAAAAAAAAAGAACAAGGTGTTGTCAAGTCTGTGACAGAAATGACACACAGAGAGAAAAGAAAAGTTAGAAGACAATGGCGAATTATTTAACAAAAGAGACACAGAAAGGTGAAAAGACTGGCTGAAGTTGAGAATTTTATGGCTACAACAATGCCACCACAGTCACCAGAAGACATTGGGGTTGACCCAGAAACTGTCTCGCCAGACAATTCTAGCCTCACTGAGCCACCTGACACACCTCACCTGCTTACACCCAAAAACTGTACGCAGAGAAGAGGGAGGAAAAGGGTTGCAAAGACAAGGGCAAAGGTCTATAGAGATCTTTATGCAACTACTGTGAAACTTGAAGATGCTTTACGGAAGGTAGAAAAATACAAGTAAAGATGTGACCGACTGAAGAAGAAAATGGAAATGACCAGTTCACCAGAGCTCAAAACCAAACAACAGATTAAGCAAAGAACAAAGGATTTAAGAAGAACACTCCTGTTTCATAACACAATTATTTCACAGATTAAAAAGAAATACCAAAATATGCACACTGCTAGAGATCGGCAAGTGATCTCCAAAGTTGTAGCTGGTAAGCTACTGAAGAAATACCGCCTGATCTGCTTTGCCAAAAAGGAGTTTGGGTTCTCACCTAAGCAAATAAAAACAAATCTGACAAGGGCCACCAAACTCCAGTATACCAGAAAAATTCAGTCAAACAAAACCAGCACAGAAGCAGAGGAGAAGATAAAATCATTTCTTGAGCGTGGTGACAACAGTAGAATAACAACTGGAAAGAAGTAGACGATTACAAAGAGCAAAAAAAGAATGCAAAAACGCTTCCTGCTTGACTCCATGATAATACTTCACCAGAAGTTTAGAATGGAGCATCCCGACATTGGAGTTTGTTATAGCAAATTTTGCAAAAATCGACCCTTCTGGATTATTAAGCCAACAATAAAGGATAGAGACACATGCCTTTGCAAAATACATGCAAACAGCCAGTTTATGGCAGACAAACTGTTTTCTCACAAAGTAATAAAAAGTACCAATCTAAATGACCTAATGAAGTCTGTGACATGCACAAGTTCAACAAAGGAGTGCATGTACAGAGAATGCCCTGACTGCAAGGACAAGGAACTGCCGACCTCTGACTTTGAGGCAGGAGAGCAGACCTGGTGGTTTGAATGGAGAAGCAAGATTGAGGAGAGGGAGAAAACAAAAAAAGATGGAACAAAAGAACAGTTTAAAGTTCACCTCACAGTCAAAGAAAAAGTCCATGGGACTGTACAAACACTGTACAGACCAACTTCACAAAAAGATGGGAAAGCACATCTACAACATCATTCATCAGTACTCTGCTCTAAAATCTAAAAGATGATGATATTGTCTTGCAAATCGATTTTGCAGAAAACTATAAATGTAAATAAGCAAATGAGATCCAAGCAGTACATTTTGGTGATTCCCACCAACAGGCCACTCTCCACACAGGTGTAGCTCACACCAAAACTAGGGTGGTGTCTCTCTATTCCATTAGCTCATCAATGCGTCATGATCCATCAGCTATTTGGGCTCATCTCAACACAGTGCTACCCTACCTCAAAGAACTCAACCCAGCAGCAACCACACTTCATGTCATCAGTGATGGCCCAACCACCCAGTACAGGTCCAAGAAAAACTTCTTTTTCTTAAGCAAAATTCCGTTTCAGATTGGATTCAAAAGGATCACTTGGAACTTTCTGGAGGCAGGACATGAAAAAGGCCCAGCTGATGGGATGGGTGCAGTTGTTAAACGGCAGGCTGACTCAATGGTTGCAAATGGCACTGATCTTCCAAATGGAAGGGTGCTGTATGAGCAACTCTCAAAACAGCCATCCACTGTGAAGCTGATGTATATCACTGAGAAGGAGATTGAGGTAATGGACAGTCTCCTTCCTCAAGACATGCAGACTATTCAAGGCACAATGCAGATACATCAGGTAATTTTCAGCACATCCAGACAAGATTTTTTTTATGAGAAAATGATTTGATGTGTTGAGATATGATGCTTAGTGAGTGTAATCTTAATACCATGTGTTCCACTAGATTGTCTCTGAAAGACCAGGAGAAATATCTTGGCGGATTCTCAGCTGCTTTTGCTGGTTTGCAGATGTTTTGGTCTCCAGTGGACAGTGGACATGGCAGTAGCAGGTAACACTGAGACTCAAGCATCCACAAGCACACCTCTCACCACAGCTCATCGCATTGCAGACCTTCATGAGGGACTGATTGGAAAATGGTGTGTGGTGACATATGATGGGGATCTGTATCCTGGCATTATTCAGGATGTTGGCTCTGACAGCTGTGCTCTGGTTAAAACCATGAGTCGCATTGGGAAAAACAGGTTTTTCTGGCCAATGAGTGAGGACATTATCTGGTACCGACCAGAAAATATCCTCAGAGTGGTCCCAGAGCTTCAGCCGGTAACAAAGAGGCACATGATGTTGGATCCCGCAGTTTGGGCAGAAATCTGTTCTGTTCTTGATTGTGAAGGATAACAGTTTATCATGTTAAAGCACTTGTTTCAGAAAGATTTATGAATTTTGAAGTTTCAGTTTTCAGTATGGAAAAATCTATGGTTTGATCACTGTTGCCTTGTTCAGTTAACTTTTTTATAATTAGCGTTTTTTTTAAATAAATGACTTTTTTTTTAATAAAGTTTAAATAACGTTATGTTATGTTCGCAAAACTTATTTTTTGTAAAGCATAATAAAAGTGAACATTGTTCAGCAACATGTGTGTTGGAACATGTCATTTCCAACACACACCGTCTTTTCCACCACACAATGTCATCTCCATCACAAGACAAATTTTTGCATAAAATTCATAATAATAACACAGTCACACTAATAAAATGTAAGAGCCTTGAAAATTATGCTGTTATAGTTACAATTCATTTCCTGAATAGAAAAACTCATGATTGTGTCATGTAGAAACTTGATTGAAAGACTTCATTAAAACAGTTAAAAGGGATTTGCCATCTAATCAGTGGCGGAAAACTGTTTTTAAAATGCTTGAAAAAAAATACAATAATATATTTACATATATCTACATGTGGAATTTCATTAAATGTTTCAATAACATGGGTTATGGGAGTAGTTTTGTTTGGAAAGCAGTTTTTTACAGTGTGACGGAAATGATGTTTCTCCCTGAATGTTGGACTAAAATGACAAAAAATCTATAATATTTAAATAAATTAAAACCACTATCAGAAAGTGTTTCCACACATTATGGAGAAGTAAAACATATCAAAATATTTAAAAAAATATGTGTTAGATTTTCTAAAAATTTTCCAGACCAAATTTGACTGTAGTTGGAGAATGACCCAGTAATAAAAGACACATGGCTGCGTTCATCAGACCCCCCCTTATTTTTTTATTTTTTTGGATAAGTCTTATAGTTTTCTTTTAATGAAGAGTTGTTCGGGAGGTGTGCAGAGTGATTGGAACAATGCAGCTCTGGTCTCTTCTCTGTGTGCCTGTCACCTGAGGTGGGGGCCGTCGTCATGACAACTCACTGAGTGATCTCAGCTGTTAGGAGCCAGCTGAACTTTGACCTCATCCATTCAGTCCAATTGATCCAGATTATGGTCTTCTCACCTGGTTTTGTCCTCCTAATGAGTCCATATATGTCTCTGTCCTCTTCTCCTGTCTCCTCCTTGCCTATCTCATTACAACAGGCCACATGTCCTCCTCTATCTCTCCTCCTCTGTCTGTCCTCTAATCATGTCCTTTGCTGCTCACTTACATGATGGACTGTGGTTCAGCTCAGTTCAACTTTATTTCAGCTCTTTCTGCCTTTTACAATCATTTGTTCTACATTCAACCAGTTCAGCACCTTTAATATTCAGTTTAAGCTTTAAATAATTTGACTACTGACTTCAGCTTCATGACTACTTCAGCTGATGCTTCAACAAACACAGCTCAGCCATTTTAAGCCATGTTTAACTATCTTCAGCACATTTCAGTTCAAAGTTTCACCATTTCAAATACATTTAAATACCTGTTTGAGCTTAAAATTGCTCAACTCTCTTTTTTGCTTCTTATACACTGTTTAACAAGCACATTTCAGCCTTTTCAACCATCTTCAACCACTTTTTACAATCATTTCCAGTCAACTTTCCACCATTTCAGCACATTCTAATTCCAGTTTCATTTTTATATTCAAAAACTTTTCAGTTCAGCTTCATGAGTGGATTCCTTCTCACACCCAGGCTTATTACAGCACAGCAACAGTAAAATAATATTAAATCCACTTTGTTCTTGTCTGTGTGTGGTCTGAAATTCTAATAAAGAAGGAAGAATATTTACATTAATAGCAAATACAAATTTGCTCTGATCATGTGGCTAAATACAGGTAAACATGTTTTCAGGTAGGCATAAATCTGCCTCTAAGGCTAACTTGACTTTACTACTTGAACACAATACAATGCTGCCTTCCAGTGGCCAAATAGAATAATGCCTCGTAAAACACGTAGCGGGCACTGGAATGTCTCGCCTGTACATGAAAAATAACCAATAAAGTCCTAGATATCTTTCACGAGCAATACCGCACTAAACTCAAATAGAGTTGTACTAAACAATACTGCAACTGCATGTTAGGGTAAACTTACATATTAAATGTATACCAAGGTGTACATAAAGAACAAACAGTATAATTTACATGGAAAATAGTAGGACTACTGATTAAGAAGGTGGAAATACAGGACGGCAACCTCGTTTAATATGAACACTTCCGACTACAGCTTGAACACCAACTGTGGTTTGAACATCGCAAAGCAATATTTTTTGGAATATTGTCAAATGTCAGTTGTACATGAGATGTGCTATAGAAAATCAATTTGACTTGCCTAAAGGCTTTAACAAGAGTTAGTCTGGTTACAGTGTATCCATCAGTTACAGCCACAATGATATTATTTTTTACAACATTTTGTTTAGCCTGACTGTTGTCGAATTCCCAGGGAATGACACTGGGCATTTTCCCACATGTCTGAGACAAGGGACAGATTGTCCAGCTTTAAGCTACATCTCCTGGTGCTTTCTTTAATTTTATTTATTTTATTTACTTATATTAGGACAGCTAAATTGTGTTTAATCCCCTTGTTGTCTCAGATGCAATTAAATGTATTTGAACATCGCTGTCCATGCGTCCTAAATGTGCTGAAGGTAGGTGGTGCAGTTGCGGGCTGTTACATTGACGCATCAGCGAATCTGCGCGAGGATGAGCTGGTAAACATGAAGAGTGCCACGTTGGTCAGCCAATCATTGCGTCTGACCAACGACTGGCTGGCCTTTTTACGCGGACATTTCCGCACAGTTCGAAGTGTAGAAGAAGACGTAGCAGCAACGATATGAAAGAGCGGGAGCTTATGCCAGACAAAAGTCTGCAGGGAAACAAGGTGGAGATGGAGGTAAGAGTGCAAGAAGGCTAATATTATTTTTAATAAAACAAGGTTGAGTGAGAGGGGGTAAATGGAAAAGAGGAGAAAGACAAGGACTAGGTTTGGGAAAGTGGTGTGTAAATTAGCGTGCATGTGCAAGACCGTTGCAGTGCAAGGTCTCGCTTTAATTGTTTGGGAAAGTAATTACGTTTTTAAGCAGAGTAGGTTATATTTGCAGCCAATTTCTGAATACAGCCTCGACGAAGAATCGGTGGTTAATCCGCCATTAGCCTGCAGAAATTCACATTCGATGTGTAAGCAGTTAGTTTTAAGCAGGAAAATATCTTTTACCACACAGCGTGTCTATTAATAGCCATTCTGGAATGGAAAGAAGAATACATAAAAAAGACCTACATCAATGGCTTTTTAGATGACACGTGCACATAACCAAGTTTTAAATTTGAGTTCATTGCCTGGGAAATCAAGCCCGAGCTGCAGAGCTAGCTTGCAGCGCAAATCGTTTGCTAGCAGATTACGATCTGCCCCAACACCGCTATAGACACAGTTTTATATTATTATTATTATTATTTAATCATTATTAATATTTTATTATTATTATTATTATTACAGAATTAATCAATATAAATGACCCAATTTCAAAATACAATTTAAATTTATTAATTGTTTTTTTATGTTTTTATGTATTTGGGTGCAATGTCCAATCCGATCCTGTCTCTGGGTTTCTGATGTCACAGGGAAGAACTTCTTGTGATATTAGAAACACAGCGGCAGGAAAAATCACTTTTCATCTTTTCCCGGTGAAGTAAGGTAGGTTTGATCTTTCTTAAAAATGCTAACTTACACACATATGACCGTATTCGTAAAAATCTGTTAAAAAATAATAATAATTGGGATTTTTAAGGGGCATTAGCATTACAAAGAGAAAATAGCTTTTTCTCTACTGTATTAATGAAGTTTTTTGGCTAGTTTGCTTTTCTGTGGGTTAGGTACAGCTCATAGGTTAAAAGCCTTTCTTTTTCCTTTCTTCCCTGGCAATGTACTGTTAAACAAGTCAATAGGTGTATGTGACAGTATTCGATTATGTGCTGGTGTCTTGTAAAAAGTCTTGAGGTTTATTTGTGTTTCTATTCTCATTTTAGGATGGCATTAAGAGACGTGCTGTGGGAAAAGGCCCCTGAGCCGTATGCTAAGCCCCCTCCTCTGCATTTGCGCGTGATTGACATGTGTGAAATGGTCAGAGTCCTGTCCTGGGATTTCGAGAAAGGCCAGGCCAAACCAAAAATTAGTAAAAAGAACACCGTTGTTGCAGTAACTAATGGAACTACGGTCACAAAAATAACTCTTTTTGAAGAGTACCAAGACAAAATGGTAGTAGGCAAAACATACTACCTGAAAAACTATGGGTTGAGGGGAGCCAGCCCCCCCCTACCACATATTAATTTTAAAAGAAACCACCTTCTATAGGAGCTCACCTGTCGCTCTTACGGATGAGCTCTTTGAGGAGGGGAAAAAGCTCCTCAACCCAAAGTCAATGCTGACCCCAACCTCTGAGGCATCAAGAGGAAGGGGCTTCGTTACGCTAGAGGGCTCTGTTGTAGAGGTAGGTTATGGAGCATTCAGAATAGTTTGAAAATATCACTTTTAGGTGGACTGATAGGCCTCCTCATAACGAGGCAACTTTCTGTCAGCGTACTGTGCCAATTCTTTGGTTAAAACAAATGCAATTGTAACCCACTCCCTCTGTGTATCCTCAGCACGGCTCTCTGCGACCCCTTGGACTCTGCGTTGTGTTTTGTTGGATGGTAGCAGGGGTGTTGTGCGGAAAGGGAGGACACTGGACACAGGGTTCGGGCTTGTGGCTGAAACCTTGGCGGCGGTTTATTTTCCAATGCTTTAGGGTAGTAACACACGATGTCGTTAGGAAAACATCCCATTCCAAGCATAAAATAATGTGACACAAAATAACTAAACAAAGACGTCCTTTAAAACAAAAGAAAATATCATTAGCCTATGTTACCTCACCATTAACTTCCATTTTACTGTGTAGCTTTGCATTACAAACTAAAGCATCAAACAATATTGTTACCCCCAGCGCTATTTCCACACAGTAAAACTTAAAGAGCATCTTTCAGGTTGAATTTTCCACAATATGACGTTTTGAAAAAGTCCGAGAGACACTGTGGCATAAATAAAAGCTTCTTAAAATTTCATTTTTTGTAATTGCACTTAATTCAGCTCGTCTGCGATCCAGTGCTTTAAAAAACATAACTTTTCCTGTCACGTGATACGTGACGTCATGTAAGGTAAACGAGCCCATACGCCAGCGGCTATCAGCTCAGTTTATCGTAGGCATCGGCTGTGTTTTTTACTCCAGACTTCTAATAGTAAAACTAAAGATTTCTGGAACATCACCATGGTGAATACTTGTGTTTGTGCATCCTGCACAAATTCAAGTCTCTCTGGACATCGTGTCCACAGTTTCCCTAACAAGAAGAGCGCCACCTTTCGCTCCTGGGTCAGGTTTGTCCAGGCTAGGCGCCAAGACTTCACTTTCAAGTCCGTTCATCCCAAAAACTCCGTCATTTGCAGCGCACACTTTGTGGAAACGGACTATATGCCTAGTGACCTAACTGCGTTTAAGATGGGGTACAAGACCATGAGGTCAGTGCGTTTAAGGTCTGATGCAGTTCCCACTGTTCATGCTACGGCTAGCATGCTAGCAGCAGCAGGTGCCCCATCACGTCTGCCTTCACCGGGGAAGCCGCGGGCCGCCCATCGGAAACGGGAGACGAGCAGAGTAAGTTTTTCTCTCTGTTTTTTAACCTGTTTATAACCTTTTCTTATAAAACGGAATTGTCCCCTTTTTACTACTTATTATTGAGGACAGTTTCAACATATTTAATCCCGTTTGCAAAGGTGGATTCACTGTGTGTCCAGTAAAGAAGGAGCCATCACATGGTAAATAATTGAAGGCATCGCGCACATTTTCTTCAAATAATGGCCATCTATTTTCCCGCAGAATTATATAATCCATAAGATTCTGGACCATCTAATATGTGCCTGTGTATTTCAGAGTGTATTTTCTATCTCTATTCTCTCTTTGTAATTCCTGTATGACTGTGTAAATTAATTGAGCTTTATTTACTTCTAGCAACAAGTTTAAATAAGATGTTTTGCTTCTAATAATTAGAACTTATTAAATAAATCCAGGAAGATGATCATAACAGAAAGATGACATTGAGATGGAAGCAAAATATTTTATTTATTATTACAATTTACAGAATAGGAAGACATGTCTTGTATGTGTTACAGGTCAGGCCATCTGAAACCTTGGTAGACACCATGTTCATCAGGGAAAGCTAACCGGATTGCTGAGACAACACATGCTGGAAGAGGTTTCCTCACATGTCGTCCAAGCACTCCATGTGCCCAGCGTACCATCTGCCTGTAGGCAGTATACCTGAACTGTTCATTTTGGGTCAGATCAAGTGGACCATGTTCCTGCTTGAAAGCGCTGTAGGCCACCTGAAGCACCCAGGGGTTCAAACAGCATGCAGAGAACCCAGGATGCTGTCCCACACAAGTAATGCCTTCGGGTTGTGGATGGAGGTCTTTGACGAGGCTCCAAATTGCAGGAATCTCCCTGCAGCATATGCTCTCCTCCGCACTGCTCATGGGCTGACAGTGTCCACATAAACACCTGTAATTAGATAACATGCTGTTAAAGAATTTCTGTTGTTAAATGTAGATACAGTGTTGTAAATATATGTTCAACCATGTAAAGATTTTTATTTTTTTTTACTTTTACATACAGGCTTTAAAAATTAAATGTTTATATTTCATCCGTAGTCATAGCTGCTTATAACATGCTGAAACATTTCATGTAATACATAAAGCTGAGATGCCCTTTTTTCTGTTGTCACTGGCCTTGCTGAATATAGGGGGAAGAGGGATTACCAATTGTGGGTGAGAGTTGTGGGCTCTGTTGTTTGGGGGATAAAGTGTTAAGACTGCAGTGCACATGGCATCATATGTGGAATGACCATTATTCAGAAGGGTTTACAATCCAGTTTTAAAAATAGTTTTTCTGTTTTAACAATATCTTTAAACCTCAGAATCAGGCTTTATTTATCATTGGGAAAAAAGTGCAAAATTATACACATCCTGAAAAAGCTGAGACCAAGTGTTGGATTAGAAAAAAAGGTAAGTTTAGCGAAAAAACAAAACAAAAAAAAAAACAAGCGATGGATCTGCTCAGCCAGTGCGCAGATCCATCCTTCGTCATGGAACCAGCATCCTGGCGCAACAAATTTTCTTCCAGTTTTTTTTTTTTTTTTTTTTTTTAAGCGTATTTAAATACCCCATTGAAATAGTCTGCTTCTAAGTTTAGAGAGTGCTGGTAAAACTAAGACATTACAGCACGTACATTCTATGAGGTATTTATGAGTTTAGAACAGCGTGGGCTTTTTTTGCGCACTACACGCACATCCAGTCTGACCAACTTCAGAAAAAAGATTATAACTCTGGTATTCCTTGATCAATCAACACAATTCAGAAAGTTGTTTATAGTCTAAAATGACTGTTTTGCGCTGTTAATTAGGCTACCCGACGTGGATTAGATGATGGAGCCTTAGCGAGGCTACTTTGGGCACTAGCCTACGTATCATCAGATGATTTGATTAGAACAGCGCTTTTCTGTCTACAACTGTGTGAACGGGGTAGCCATTGCACAGCTTTTATAGGCATTATCTGCCACAGAACTATTTTATTTAACCAATGTTTTGTCACGAATCGCTAGTGACATAGTAGCAGCTTGAAGTTGCTTTTTTTGTGGCGAAACGTGATTTTTAAAACAAACCTGTCAGGGCGGGGCAGGACAGGGATGTCTTCCTATCGGCTGCAGTAAGTAAAAGGCTTTAAAATCTATTTGCTATTGCAAACACTGTATTTTTTCACTGGTCTGCAGCATAACCAGGTATTACTTGCCCAATTCAGAAGGCTAATGTGGAAGAAAATTTACGAAACATTTGTATCACTTACCATGCTGTTTGATTAATCCTCCAGATGTTTTCAGCTGCCCATGACTGAATCTGCTGCCTGTTTCCCGTCAACGATCTCCTTTGCTGGTTGTCAGTGACTCTGTTTGTAGCTTCAGGTTCAAAACTGTATGGATCCGGTCCTTCACTTCTAAAAATAAAATTATCTTCTTCTTCCTCCATAATCTCACGCCCATTCCGTTCCGCTGTGTTAGCCATAACTGTTGTGTTAGCAATAACGTACATAACAGAGTCCCTTACGTGACGTCACTTCCGGCAAAACAGATTTTTACAGTCATTTGAGCAGTTTTTAATAGTCCATAACCGATTTCTTTATTTTCTTATTCACGGACTTCAACAAAAACTAAATAGATATTAACTATAAAATATGCATAATCCAAACCATTAATCATGCTCTTAACCTGCCAGTTGCTCTTTAACACAGCCGTTCACAAACTTAAATTAATTTCTTGCTATTCACACACCATTTAAAATCAGCCGAACAAACAATTATTCTGTTAACAAACATTCAGTGAACAGATTACATGCATGGGTGGTCTTATTCCAACAATATTTATATGAAATGGTGCAGACCCCCTACAAGTGCTGCTTACCTTTAGGGTAGTAACACACGATGTACCTAAAACATGGCACCCTACCCGCCAAGAGTTTTGAGCTACGGTGTCCCTGAAAGGACAAACAGCACAAAAGCTAACTCTTTCTGGGGTGATATACAGTACCAGGGTGCCATCTACTGGCGCATTCCTGTCACTACCCTACACCTACCCCTTCTTTAATTGATGGCGTCCCAGCCATCTGGGTAAACAGAATGAGGTAAAACCACCCGCTAATACAACAAGAAAAACTACAATGAACAAAACAAAAAAAAAATGCATCCACATGCACATTTTAACCAGGAATAAGATATGTGTGTAGTCGTTAATGAGGGGAATAAACTGCTCTAGCTTTGTCTCGCATCTCTCTTTGTCTTCGCCCTTTGCCATATCTTTAATCCCCTTTCAATCTTCTGCTGCTCCTCCGCGGTTGTCAGGACTCGTGAGTCATATGATAGTCTCTTGGGAGGGCGGCGAGTCCGTGCTGGGTTTTTTTTCCTTTGAATGCCAGGGCTCAGTGTCAGCTTGACATTTCTGACAGTCATACCAGGCTCCTCACTTTCACTTTGTCCTGTGACATCTACCCCTTCCACTCTCGTTTCCTCATCCTTGTTCACTATTTCAGACAGCCCTGTATTCTCTGTTTCTTCTGTACCATCCACTTCAGAGGATTCCTCTACATCCAGCCCCATGCTTGTCTCATCTGTATCTGTACACAATTCATCCTCATCCCCCATCCTGCCAGTGGCTCCCTCTATGGGAAGAAACATACACTGTGTCAGGAGGTTACGGTGAACCACCCTCTCTGCACCACCATCCTCTGGTTGCACGACATACACTGGTAAGCTGGGTTGTTTCTTTACCACAATGTATGGACGTGGCTCCCACTTGTCTCCCAGCTTCTGTCTCCCCTCCACATGACACACCTTAACCAAAACCCTGTCTCCCAGGCTGAAAGCTTCGCCATTTGCTTTCTGGTCATAGTGTCTTTTTTGTTGTTCTTTAGCATTTCGAGAGGACTGAGTAGCTTGCGCATAGGCCCTTGATAGAGAGTCGTGTAGTGTCTGGACATAATCACTGTAGCCCCCTTCACAAGTGGTGGTCTGGATCCCAAAAACCAAGTCCAATGGAAGCCTAGGATGTCTGCCAAACATTAAGTAGAACGGTGAGTACCCCGTCGAGTCATGACGCGTGCAGTTGTAGGCATGTGTCATTGCATCTAGGTACTCATGCCACCGCAGCTTCAGGTGGGGCTCAAGGGTTCCCAGCATGTTCATGAGCGTGCGGTTGAACCGTTCTGTGGAACCGTTGCCCTGGGGGTGGTAAGGGGTGGTGTGAGTTTTGGTAGTGCCTACACACTTACACAGCTCCTTGACGACTGCACTCTCAAAATTTCGTCCCTGATCAGCATGCAGTTTTGCAGGGAAGCCAAAACGGCAAAAGAAATTTCTCCACAGAACCTTGGCCACTGTACTTGCTTTTTGGTCTTTTGTGGGGTAGGCTTGTGCATAACGAGAAAAGTGATCTGTGACAACGAGCACATTTTCCAAACCACCTTTGGACTTTTCCAGGCACAGAAAATCTACACACACAAGTTCCATAGGAGAGGAACTGTGGATGCTGACAAGGGGGGCTCTGATGCTTGCAGAGGGTGTCTTTCTGAGACAGCATCTCTCACACTGTTCACACCAAGCTTTGATTTCCCCGAACATTCTTGGCCAGTAGAATCTCTCCCTTATCATTTGTAGTGTTCTCTCAAAACCTAAATGCCCAGAGTCATTGTGGAGGGCTGTTTTGACTGTCACTCTAAACTTCTCTGGTAATATCAGCTGCTCCACAACTCCTCTTTGCCTATCTCTGGTGCAACGGTACAGTATGCCATTCCTCAGTGCCAACCTCTTCCACTCTTTTATGAGGAGGCTCCCTTGTCCATCCATTTCAGCCAACATTCTCCGGGTTGGCTTTTGGTTCAGGTTTTTAAAGTACACGATGGGGCCAATAGTGGGGTCTTCCTTCTGTCCAGCACGCATGTCCTGAATAGTCATGGCTGGCAATGTGTCCATTCCTACATCACCATAGAGGTGGCTTGTCTCCTGAGGCTGATCTGGGGTCTGCACCCCTTCAGGCGCCTTTTCCACAGCCACGACCTGGGCTCGCTGACAACACATCTGTAGGGCCTGCCTGACGTCTTTGCTGGACATGCGGGAGAGCGCATCAGCATTGGTATTATTCTGCCCCCTGCGGTACTGAACATCGAAGTCAAATGAGGAGAGACGGGAAACCCATCTCTGGCCAGTGGCATCAAGCTTGGCGGAGGTCATCACATACTTGAGGGGGTTGTTGTCTGTCAGAACAGAGAAGCGGCGCCCATAGAGGTGGTCATAAAACTTCTCTGTGACTGCCCACTTTAGGGCCAGGAATTCCAGTTTGTGTGCTGGATAACGTGTCTCTGGTGGACTTAAGCCTCTGCTGGCATAGGCTATGACCCTCTCATCCCCACTCTGAACCTGAGCCAACACAGCACCCAGCCCTTCCCCTGACGCATCAGTCTGGAGCAGGAAGGGCAAGCTGTAGTCGGGGTAACCCAGCACTGGTGCAGTTGTCAGCTTATCCTTTAGGGACTGAAAGGCCACTTCACAATCATCTGTCCACAGGAATGGTGTCTCAGAGCCTTTTGTCTGTGCCCCTCTCTTCTTCTTCCTGGGGTCACCTGAAGTGAGGCGGTATAAAGGAGCAGCCAGAGTGGAGTAACCTTTTACGTATCGCCGGTAGTAGCCAGCAAGCCCTAAGAACTGCAGCACTTCTTTCCGGTTAGTGGGCTTTTTCCACTCCTTAACCTTGCTGACCTTTTCCGTGTCTGTCCGGATCCCCTCTGCTGAAACGAAGTGACCCAAATACTGCACTTCTTTCCGGACCAGCTGACACTTTGAAGGCTTTAGTTTGAGGCCGTGTTCCCGAAGTCGATCAAACACCAGCTGTAGCCTCTCCAGATGTTCCTCAAATGTCCTGGAAAAAATAATGAGGTCATCAAGATAAATCAGTAGGTGAGTGAAGTTCAAGTCCCCAAAACAGCAGGTCATGAGTCTCTGAAATGTGGATGGGGCGTTTTGTAGCCCAAAAGGCATTCTGTTTGCCTCAAACAGTCCCATGGGAGTACTAAATGCTGTTTTGTGTTTGTCGTGTTCTGCTACTTCTACCTGCCAATATCCAGACGTCAGGTCCAGCGTGGAGAAGTACTTGGCTTGCCCCAGAGCTTCTAGAGCCTCCTCTATTCTAGGCAGGGGAAATGCGTCTCTTGTGCTACAGGAGTTTAGTTTTCTGTAGTCAATACAGAGCCTCAGTGATCCATCTCTCTTTGTTACAATCACCACTGGTGATGCATAGGGACTCTTACTGGGCCGGACCACTCCTGTTGCTACCATCTCTGTCAGAAGTCTCCTCACGTCTTGCCACTGGGAAGGGGGAATTTTGCGATATGGAAGACGGAAGGGCTTGGAGTCAACCAGGGGGATCTCATGTTGCACTGTTTTTGTATGGCCAAAGTCCATGGGGTGCTGGGAGAACACACCAGCATTTCTGTCCACAAGCTCCTTAAGAAGGGAGCGCTGGTGTTCGTCTTCCACTGCAGCTTCACTTAGATCCACCTTGCTATTTGTCACAACTTGATCAAGACTCAAACATGGCTGCCCCTCGTACCTCACCTGGTGTTTGTCTCCCTGTTTGTCATTAAACTCTAACACACAATCCACTAAGAAAACATTACCCAGAGGTGTGTGCGGCTTCACTACAATGGTTTGGTGGGACAGGTTCATCACTCTGACTGGAGCAGACCCTTTCTTGACATCTGTGAGAACCTTAGCCACCAAGAGGTCTTGAGGGAGTTGTGGGGAAGGGTGGCATTCAATTAGGGCTGTATAAGTCTTCCTTTTAGGGCCGGCTTTAATCTTACATTTCAAATCCATCTCCTTTCCAGCGGGAATGCAGACTGGACGGCCCATATACACAGCAGGACCCACCAAACCCTCCTTTGCACCCTTTGCAACGTCCCCCACCTCCAGTAAAGCTGAATACCACTCTGAGTGACTCTCTTTGATTTGGTGTAGGAACTCATGGCCATAAACTGCTTCAAGGTGACTTTTGGATGCACGAATGACATTGGTTCCCACCAGCAGGGGGACTGACGAACGATAGTCAGAGTCTGGGACAACAAAAGTGGGGACTGTCATATACTGTTTCCCAAACACCTTTAGTTCAATGTCCAGAACGCCATAATAGGGTACACCCTGCCCTGCCGCTCCCTCTATGGGCACTTTGGAAGGCTTAAGCTCCCTCTCTTTTAGGGTTGGATGGGTGCGCCAGTAGCTGTGGGTTATACTGGTGACTTGGGAGCCAGAATCGATGAGAGCCCTGCATGTCATTCCATCGACTTCCACTTCCCCCTCGTTCCTGGGACCCACCAGGGGGGTTCCCTATGAGGCCAGATCAGTCTCAATAAGAATGAACTCACGCCAGGTGTTTCACAAATGCACACGCTCTGGTTTGCATTCGTATTTCAGAATCGGAAATGCACACGCTCTGGTTTGCATTCGTATTTCAGAATCGGAAATGCACACAATCTGTTTCACAAATGCACACGCTCTGGTTCACAAATATAATTTTGAGGCACACTTGTAAGATTATACGAATTGCTGAACGTGCATTTACGAATTCTCTGCGGTGGATTTTGAGACTCCCCTGACGCCGCAGTGTAACGAATCTCACCATTGGTTGACTAATCTGTCAATCAAATTTCCGAGTGTGATTGACAGATTCATCGGTCAATCAGGTGTGTTTGCATTCAGCCAATCATACTGCTCCTTACATTTTCTCCACACTTTTAGACCTGTCGCAGAGCTAATACTGCTATTTGAGCATGGTAGTTAAAGTCCAACTAGCGGGCAGACATGGAGGAGACGCAACAATCACAACCTGTAAGTAACACATTTATCTTACATTCCCTCGTTGTAGATCATGTAATGTTATCGAATTAACTGATTGACTGATGAATCTGTCAATCACACTCGAAAATTTGATTGACAGATTAGTCAACCAATGGTGAGATTCGTTACACTGCGGCGTCCGGGGAGTCTCAAAATCCACCGCAGAGAATTCGTAAATGCACGTTCAGCAATTCGTATAATCTTACAAGTGTGCCTCAAAATTATATTTGTGAACCAGAGCGTGTGCATTTGTGAAACAGATTGTGTGCATTTCCGATTCTGAAATACGAATGCAAACCAGAGCGTGTGCATTTCCGATTCTGAAATACGAATGCAAACCAGAGCGTGTGCATTTCCGATTCTGAAATACGAATGCAAACCAGAGCGTGTGCATTTGTGAAACACCTGGCGTGAGTTCATTCTTATTGAGACTGATCTGGCCTCATAGTTCCCTCCCTTGCTTTGTCATTGTTGTCCGCTTCAGAATGGGGGCTACACTGGTGGCCCATGGCTGCCCCTGATGCCATGAGCTTTAGGCGGGTGCTCCTGGCGGTGAACACCAAGAAGGCTACTGGCCCAGACGGAGTACCTGGCAAGGTGCTCAGAGCGTGCGCCCACCAGCTCGCCCCCACCCTTACCAGGATCTTCAACCTCTCCCTGGCTCAGGCAGTCATCCCACACTGCCTCAAATCCTCCACAATTGTCCCGGTGCCGAAGAAATCTCCCATCACCAGCCTGAACGATTACCGACCGGTGGCCCTCACTCCGGTAATCATGAAGTGCTTTGAGAGACTTGTTCTTCAGCACATCAAGGACCATCTCCCCCCAGACTTCGACTCCCACCAGTTCGCATACCGCGCGAACAGATCCACTGAGGACGCCATAGCTGTAGCTCTTCACTCTGCGCTGAACCACCTGGAGCAGCAGCAGAGCTACGTCCGGATGCTCTTTGTGGATTACAGTTCTGCGTTCAACACAATAATCCCGGACAGATTATGCACAAAACTGGACACTGTTGGCCTCCCCCCTCTCACATGTGCCTGGATAAAGGACTTCCTAACAGACCGACCCCAGACTGTGAGACTAGGTCCCCACCTCTCCTCCACCAGCACGCTGAGCATCGGCTCCCCACAGGGCTGTGTGCTGAGCCCCCTCCTGTACTGCCTCTACACCCATGACTGCAGGCCGGCCCACAATGACAACCTCATCGTCAAGTTCGCTGACGACACTACAGTGGTCGGACTCATCTCCGGGGGTGATGAGGCTGCCTACAGGGAGGAGATCCTGAAGCTGGCTGCTTGGTGTTCTGAGAACAACCTCGCTCTCAACACCAAGAAAACCAGGGAGATCATCATCGACTTCAGGAGGTTCAGCACAGACCCAGCCCCCCTCTACATAAATGGCGAGTGTGTGGAGAGGGTCCACACCATCAGGTTTCTTGGCGTCATCATCTCGGCCGACATCTCCTGGTCAGAGAACATCACGTCAATCACCAAGAAGGCTCAGCAGCGGCTACACTTCCTGAGAGTCCTCAGGAGGCACCAACTGAACTCCAACCTGCTGCTGACCTTCTACCGCTCATCCATTGAGAGCCTGCTGACATACTGCATCACAGTATGGTACGGCAGCTGCACTGTAGCAGACAAGGAGAGGCTACAGAGAGTGGTAAAGACAGCACAGAAGATCATTGGCTGCCCTCTCCCCTCCCTGACGGACATTTACACCTCCCGCTGCCTCAGCAGAGCCAGAAACATCATAAATGACAGCTCCCACCCTGGCTCTGATCTGTTTGCCCTGCTACCTTCTGGGAGGCGCTACAGGTGCATCAGGACTAAAACAAACAGACTCAAAAACAGTTTCTTTCCAAAAGCAATAACTGCCCTGAACTCCTGTAGGACTTCAAATCTGAAATACGCTGGACACTAACAACATATGTGCAATACATTCTGTCACATGACATGTACAACATATCATGATCCGTGCAATAATACTTTGAACGTGCAATATATTTTATTTTTTCAGACATAGACATCATACTTATATCTGCAAATAACTAGAGTGTGCACATCTGTTTTATTTCTGTAAATATTTTATACCTTAGATCTTTTATTTATTATTTATTTCTATACTGCTCTCTCTGCACTGACACTGGGGATGGCTTAATCTCGTTGTACATGTGTATAATGACAATAAAAGGCATTCTATTCTATTCTATTAAATGTTGGGATTGAGAAGAGGGGTTTCCCTCCACAGGGGTCACAGGCTCAGTCTGATGGGCCCTGTCCTGGTCAGAGTCCGAAAACACTGCTCTGCAGACACGGGCTATGTGCCCCCCCTTTCCACATCGATAACATCGGACATTTGAATTTTGGTCCAGCGTTCTTGAAGATGACTGGGCTGTTCTTGGAGACTGTGTGGGCGAAAGAGCTATTCTGGACTCTAGGTGGGATAACTTAGCCATTTGTTGTTCCTGGTTAAGAGCCAACTTCTTGACTATTTCAGTCAGCTCGGCTATTTCTGCAACACGTTTACTCCCCACTGCTCCCGCATTCCCACCAACCTCCGGAGTCACATGCACCTGTGCGTATGTTTTCTTAACTTTGTGTTGGGGCTGAAACCTTTTGCTCTCTCTAGCCAGATTTCTTAGCTCAGCCTGCAGTTCCCGGAAGCTTAGTAGCCTGGGCTTCATTGGGGCAATCCTGGCATACACATCTTCATCTATCAGCCCTCTCAAAAGTTGCCGAGTGAGTTTACTATCCCGATCCGGAAAAGGCCTACCTCCTCTTTGGCTCTCCTCCACTGCTCGTAAAGTTGCCTCAAGTGCTATGGCATAAGAGCAAGGGGACTCTCCTGACTTCTGGGTTCGCTCATAGAAATCAGCCAAGGGGTCCAAGGAGCCTTGTGCATCACTATACTCTGCCCTCAGCTCCCCAAAAGCTTTCTCAGAAGTCTGATCATGGGGGGGTAGATTCAGGACCAGCTGCCTGGCCTCACCCCCAAGGTGTCGCACAACAGTGGAAAAGCGGAGATGGGCCGGGAGGTCAATTGCTTCTAGAAGATATTGTATGTCACGGATCCAGTCTTCCACTAGTATTTTGCTGTCTGCATTACCAGTGAAAATTTGAACATTTTTCACCTGGTGGGTTTGCACGAAGCCACCATAAACTGCTGGGGTTATGCCTTGGCTTGCAAAGGCCCCAGTGTTGATTTCTACTGATGGTTGGGGGTGGGGGGTGGAAGTGAATGTTGGTGGGGGGATAACTTGGGCACAAGGATATGGGCTGGGGTATAGATGGGGGGCTGGTGGTTGGATATGTTGTATATTGGCAGGGAGAAAAGGGGTTATTTGGTTAACATCACCATGTGCTGCAGCCTGGGGGATGTGCCCAGATGGGTCAGGGGCCCATGTCCTTGCAGAAGGTAGGTGCTTTGGGGGGGGTTCACAATGCATCGAGCCCTGCACGCCTGAAACAGAAAACTGAGGTGTGGGTTCCTGCTCTACGCTTGATTGTTGTTCTGCAGAGGAGGGGTAATTCACATATCTGGATGGTGTTGCCTGATAACTTGGTCTGGAGGCCAGGGGGGAGCTGATTGGTAGGGTTAAGTGTTGGGTGTTAGCTAGATGATTTGTAGTGGGTGATGTATGGAAACTTACTTGTGGGGCCGGGTTCAATGGGGTGGGAGGTAGAGCACCTACGTGACCCTGGGGACCAAACATGACAGGCTGGCCAGAACGTGGTGGATCGGCTGGTGGGGATGTGGTGGGCTGCGGTATATGCTGAACTCTGGTAGGGTTAGCATGGGAGCTGCTGTGAGCGGCTGGGGGGGATGACAGTCCGGGTGTGGTGATGTGGGGGGTAAAGTCACACACTTGGTGCGTTGCCATTGGTATACTGTGGGCCGGCAGACCCTGTTGTGGTCTTGGTCTTGTGACTGAGTCCATACCCCAGCCAGGTGGAAGTATCTGCTTTGGGGCCCCACCCCTAGGGAGCGTGTTGTCCCGGACTGGTGTGGAGTAGTTGTCAGCATAGAAAGACAGCATTGGGGGTTGTGGGGTATGCTGTATTCCCTCATTCCACGAATTACTTTGTTTCTGGCCTGGATTAGCTTTGTCTTCCCTTATTGGGGGGTCAGTAGTTTGCTCAGGGGCTATTGTAACAACAGTTGAGCCCTGAGGCTGTAAAGGGGTGTCTGAGTAGTTATGCAACATTTTTATTTATTTTTCTGTTTTTTTTTTTGTTTTTTTTTTTTTTTGTATTCTGTGAAATATGAATTCACAGAAGATTCTATGGCTGTGTGACAGTTTTGTATGCAAACTTCAGTGTCACTTCACAAAACCAATATCGAAAGCTTGGTAACTACAAAATGAAACTCTGGGTGTAGTAGAAGAGAAAAAAAAAAAAAACAACAAGCAGACAAAAAAAAACAACAACCCCAAAACAGTCTTAACAGTCTTGACTTATCAGGGTCTCCCTTAGTCAAAATGGCCTCAATCTTTAGGCCACCAACGTTACAACTATTCCTTTACTTTAAACATGTGAAAACCCAAAAGTGCAATAAACGATAAATAAGCGTTTGAAGGATATCTGGGCAAGCATGTATACCCTCTACCAGTTGGAGACAGAGACCACAGTTCACTCAGCTGTTTAAAGTCCTCTGGACCTAAAGCTTCTGCTCCCACATCAGCATCACTTTACTCCTGCTGGCTTGCCCCGCGTTGGTTTCAAAGCACCACAATCCAGGTCATGGCACCAAAGATGTAACCCACTCCCTCTGTGTATCCTCAGCACGGCTCTCTGCGACCCCTTGGACTCTGCGTTGTGTTTTGTTGGATGGTAGCAGGGGTGTTGTGCGGAAAGGGAGGACACTGGACACAGGGTTCGGGCTTGTGGCTGAAACCTTGGCGGCGGTTTATTTTCCAATGCTTTAGGGTAGTAACACACGATGTCGTTAGGAAAACATCCCATTCCAAGCATAAAATAATGTGACACAAAATAACTAAACAAAGACGTCCTTTAAAACAAAAGAAAATATCATTAGCCTATGTTACCTCACCATTAACTTCCATTTTACTGTGTAGCTTTGCATTACAAACTAAAGCATCAAACAATATTGTTACCCCCAGCGCTATTTCCACACAGTAAAACTTAACACAGCCGTTCACAAACTTAAATTAATTTCTTGCTATTCACACACCATTTAAAATCAGCCGAACAAACAATTATTCTGTTAACAAACATTCAGTGAACAGATTACATGCATGGGTGGTCTTATTCCAACAATATTTATATGAAATGGTGCAGACCCCCTACAAGTGCTGCTTACCTTTAGGGTAGTAACACACGATGTACCTAAAACATGGCACCCTACCCGCCAAGAGTTTTGAGCTACGGTGTCCCTGAAAGGACAAACAGCACAAAAGCTAACTCTTTCTGGGGCGATATACAGTACCAGGGTGCCATCTACTGGCGCATTCCTGTCACTACCCTACACCATGGTAAATTACCACTGTGTGTCTTTTTTTTGTTTGTTTTTTTTTGTCTTTTTTGTTTACAGAAATTAAGAATATTACCGTTTGTGAATATATTATCGATAAGTGTAGCACTTTGTGATGTAATTCTGCTAGGTCTTATTATTTTGGGGTACAGGCCTATGCTATACATTGTATTGATAAACTCTTCTGTCATATTATACTTATTTGGATTTAGTAAATCTATGTTAAAGTCACTACAAATAAATATAGTTTTATTGCATGAAGTCCTAAACTTTTCATCCATCTATTCTTTGAGAATCTCATTTATGGAACCTGGTGTTCTATACATCTCAAAATAACATTTTTCCTATTTTCCTGACATATTTCTATTTTTAAAACTTTCAACATATTAATGATAACTGTTGTCATTATTTCTACCAGCTTATAAACATATTTCTTGTCCACATAAAAGGCCACTCCCCCTCCTCGCTTGTTTTTTTGTGTTTAATAAGATCAAATCATATCCATCTAATTCGAAGTCTGTTCCCTTATCTGGTTTCATCCCAGTCTCTGTAACTGTGATGACACTGAAGGCACTGCTGGCTTTTAGGCTGGGCCTTTTTCTAGGCTACTAATGGTTGTAATTATAAAAGGTATGATACCTGTTGGTACACTAATCTTAGATCAACCATTTAGTCATGGTTGAATTGAATTTATTTCAAATAAGCATGAAAGCAAAATAAAACAAAAGACAAAATTTAATACAATATAAAAAAGTACAATTACATATTCGAAAGGGAGTGGGAAGAAGTATAAGTTATGAACTCCCACCCCTTCTCCTTAAATAATAAATAAACCTGATAACCTCCTGATTTAGACCTGCCTAGAAGATAACCTGATATGATTAGTTAAATGACAACTTAAAGACTTTCATTTTTATATACCCATACTACATACATATTCAATGTAAACAGACCCATGCATACACCCTTACATACACAAGTCATAGATACCCGTATCCGTGTCAAGTTAAAGTGACCAGTAAAGAATATAACACAAGCACAAGATCCTCATAATAGTACTATTTAACACTTTCGTCAACCCTATACCTCTGAAAAATAGTGTCCTTGTATTTCAATTTAAATTGTTTCATGGTTGGACACTGCTTCAAATCCATAGTGATCCTGTTCCATAGTCTTACTCCGATGATGGAAACACAAAAACCTTTCCCGATTGTTCGAATTAAGGGGATATAAAAAGTAATCTTCCCCCTTAAATTATAATTTGCCTCATGAACAGTAAAAAATTTCTGGATATTTCTTGGTAATAGATTGTTTTTAGCTTTGAACATTATTTGGATTGTTTGATATTCCACAATATCCGTAAATTTTAGTAATTTTGACTGAATGAACAATGGGTTTGTGTGTTCCCGAAAACCAACATTATGAATTATCCGTATTGCTCTTTTTTGAATGATGGTCAGTGGCTGTAAAGATGTTTTGTAGTTGTTTCCCCAAATCTCAGCACAGTATTATAAGTATGGTAAGACGAGGGAACGGTAAAGAGTACGGAGTGATTTCTGATCCAGGACGTTCTTAGCTTTGCTTATTATTGCAATGCTTTAATTTCGTTTGTACTTGTTCTATATGTGATTTCCAGTTAAGTTTATCATCTATGATTACTCCTAAAAATTTTATTTTATGCACTCTCTCAATTTCCACGCAGTCTATTGTTATTGATAACAGCGTATTGTTTGCATTATTACCAAACAGCATTATTTTAGTCTTACTCAGATTCAATGATAGCCTGTTTCTGTCAAACCATTTCTTTAGTTTGTTCATTTCGAACGTGATATCCATCTGTAATTTTTGTAAATTATCCCCAGAGCAAAAAATATTTGTGTCATCAGCAAACAATACAAACTGCAATATCTTTGAAATATTACTTATATCATTGATATACAAAAAAATGATTGATTCTGGGCTGAACTAATTATAGCCGAGCACTGATGCCCCCTCCTTCTTGGGCCACGGTTGTCATGTCAGTCAATTTGTTTTAAAAGTTCTCTATAAATAAAGTTGGACTGGATTCCTGATGTTAGAAATTTAAAACAGGAAATTAAGCAGATAATGATTTTTGTGTTATTCTTTTTCTTAATGACTCCGGGCTGATGTTAACGTCCTCCTCTGACCGTTTTGAACATACATAAGATAACAAGACAAGTAACATTTAAATAAAGATATTCAACCATTTATTTATTCACCCATCTTTATTAAAAATCAGCTAAATTTGAAAAAGAAATAAAACCAGAAAAAAGGCTAAAAAAAAAACACAATAGCATTCTTAGCAATCTTGCTCATCACACTTTAAAGCATACACCATCATTGTTCAATCCTTGAAAGACATTCAGGGAAACACACACACACAACATAACACCACCAACCTCTGACAGGGAGGAAAAACACCACATAACATCCAAAATACGACTTGGTTATAGTACACTTGCATATTAAATAAGCAGAGTACTACATACTTACACAGCTGAGCACATTGAAATGTTATCAAAGCCAGTTAACTCTATTAAACCCATTTTAATACTGACAGTAAATATTTCAGTTATTTAATGTTTAACCTGTAAAATACAACAAGGGTCAATTTGTTTTTCTTCAATCCATGGTCACATTATTAAAAATCTTTTCATAATTTTGTTTTAATTTGCTTTTATGTATTATGTTACAGACGAGGTATAAGATGGACATGGCTGTTAAGCTTTGTACATGGTCTTAGTTTTCTTACGTTTTTGCTACAAAAAGCATAAATATGAACAAATAAATTCTGATCATGTAATATTTTAAAGAAATCTGACACAAAACTGGACAAATGACTGTCTGATGGACGCTTGGACGTCTAGAACAGTTGCTAACACGTTTAAACAAGGATATTGTTTCTGCTTGTTGTCCACACGTCTCTTCTTTTGGTGGTAATAATCTTCTTTTCATGGACCTAAAACACAGATAAAGAAAACATTTTAAAGAAATAATGAAAATAAAAATGAACAAATGGTGAGATTTTTAAGTTAAATGGTAAATATGAGGTGATGACTGTTAAACTACGATGAGGGACAAAGTGACATCAGAAGCTGATTCATTCACAGCAAATGAACTAGTTGGTCAAATATCTCATCCAAGTTAAAGAAAAAGAAAAAGTTTAATTTTAAAATAAAACTACATTTTCCTTTGATAAATTTCATGTAAATATCTAAAGCTAAAACTTCAACAGCCGTAGTAAGATTGAAGAGGTCCATAGTTACTTCTATAAAATGATGAAGAAGCTTCATTATAAATATATAAATGCAGTTATTTTACTGCTACTCATCCAGAAGTTGTCATGTTTACATTAGTACCTGTTGCTGATTCAGGATGCACATTAATGTAGTCAGAGCTCTCGTGTCTCCCTGTAACAATGATGGTTTCAGTGTATTCAGTAACACACACTTTATCTTTCAATTAGACTCTGATATTTGTAGTAACATAAACAAAAATGATTTTGTAAAATATTTTATGTACTTACTGCTCTTATCACGACCTTTAAGGTTAAGATGAGATGTGACGTTGCTGTATTCATCTGCTGGTGCGTCTAAAATAAATATTTACATACATTTAGGGCGAGTCATGCTTCCCTACATTATATGGTCTTCTGACAGCTCCACATGAATCAGGTTTATACTGTACCACTTCCAGTGTTTCCACAACCTCTGACTGATTCGTAGACAGCAGCATCACCTGCATGTCAGAGAAAATAAAGAAAATCAGATTTGTGACAAGTTACCACTTTATTACTGTTGTGAAATGTTAAATGAATAGTGATGTTTAATATGTTTAGTTCGCTGAGTATGAATTTGTCTGTATTTCATGATTAGTTGCTGTTAAAACTCTGACATGCATATGAATCGTTTAGTTTCTAAGAGCAACGACAGTGTTTTATTTTGAAGTGCTTTATTTTGAAATAACAAAGTGACAGTTTTAAAATGGAAGGACACAGTTTTGCCAACTTAGTGACTTTGTCGCTATACTGAGCAGTGTTCAGACTTTTATTTTTAAAAAAGCGACAAATCTAGCGACTGGAAACTTTTGGAGACTAATGTGAATGAACGTAGTTTATTCTTCTCAGTGAGGAGTGGGTGCTGCGCAGACTCCTCCCCCGTCCAAAAGCACTCAGAAGAGGCTTGGTCCTCACGCAGCAGCAGCTGCATTCAGGGCAGCAGATGTTCAATGTTTCATGATTAAACTGAAACGTTCAGTTTCTGCTGCTGGATGATCCGCGCTGGCTTACTGTCAGATAGTTCATTCATTCATTATCTACCACGTAGTCCGTTAAAGGTTGCGGGTAAGCTGGAGCCTATCCCAGCATCTTAGCAGGTGAGAGACAGGATACACCCTGGACATGTCTCCAGTCCATCGCAGTGCCAACACAGAATGAGACAAACAGAGAAGCCGGAAAACTTGTCTCTACAGAGAAAGGCCACCAGGTTTCAACCTCCCCCAGCCAAGGCTCCAACCAGCAACCTTCTTGCTGTGAGGCTGCGGTGCTAACCACCACCACACCACCGTGCAGCCCGTCATAGTAATGTCTATTAATGAAGAGTATGGACAATAACATTTAAAAAGTTAAGTGTTGTGACATGTTGCAGGCTCCTAATTTAAAAACAAACTACACTTAATAAAATTAAACTGAAAACCTAAGAAAATATTGACCGAAGAATTTATTTTATTTTATTTATTCATTTATTATTTTGTTGCTTATTCTACATTTTTAGGTTGTCTTTTTGTCAGTTTTTGCCTTCCCCACGACATCCCTCTACACGGCAGCCTCCCTTACAACAAGCCTGCTATGTACAAGGCTGATTATGCAAATTAGACAATGACGTCATTTAGTGACTTTTTGAACAGCCAATAGCTACTTTTCTTACTGAAGAGTTGGAAACTGTGGAAGGACAAACTGTTCTGTGTTAAACTAGATGTGATGCGTTTCTCATTTGTGTTAACTTTAACTTTAAAGTAAAAGTTTAATAACATCCGTTTTGCCTGATTTATGAAGCTCCAGCTACGTAACAATTACAAACTGAGACATTATTTGTAGGACTGACCATGAAGGAGAGAGGAATAAACCTGAGTTTCATTCTCGTTGACTGACTGTTGTGTAGCAGAGACTTGGTCGATGTTCAGAATCTGATTCAACCTGAGAAATAAAAATAAATAATGTTCATTTAATAAGAGTCATATCATGTAAACAGTTGTTATATTTAATGTGAGCCATGTACCAACCTGTTACAACATGCATCTGTAAAAATAAAAAAGAGATGAAAATGAGTTCTTGTATAATTAATCTGTTTAACCATGTTAGAATAGTTAGTCATTTTCAGTAAATCAGTTTCTACCATTTTCAATAAGTGATAAAAGTTTTCACCTTTTTTTCTGCAGCAACACAACAGCAGCACAAAGACAATGTGCTGCTGTTGTGTTGTGTTCGTATGGGGTGGTATTTTTAATGTGCTCTTGATTTCTTACACAAGTCTGATGAATAATGGTGAAAGTGTGGTGTCTAATTATTAGCATCATGTAGGCAGTATAATCATGTTTAGATGTACTAAGCACATTTAGGAATTAGGGTTTGGTTCTGTAAGTATCATATGGATCCAGAAAACTCCACAACCTTTAGAGTAGGCAGTACCACATGAACTTGGTCAACTCAATGAACCCTATAGGGTACAGCATCACATGATTTCATGTACAAGTCTCAGGGGTTCCACATGTTAGCTTAGGACTGTTCTTTGTCTGTGGACCTATATAAGGCCAGTGGTACCCATAGTCCAGGGGATTTCTCTACAACTGGCCCAGAGACCTCACAGATGCTGCAGATCTGTTTAAGATGTCACTTTTCTTAATAAACCTTTTTGTATTTTACATCAAGCTGCCGTCTAGAGCTCTTTTACCACTAAACTATTGTTCCACATCATCTGCTTCAAGTAATTCACAACAAAAGTGAGACAGAAGTGTTTATAAAGTTCAGCAGGAAAGTCATCAGGTCCAGGTGATTTATTGTTGGACGTGTGGAAAAGGGCTTTATGGAGATCTGCTGATGTTAAAGGTGTTTCAAGCACATCTGCTGTTTCTCTAAACATCTGAGGTAGATTAAGATTTAAGAAAGATTATATTTCCTCTTGGTTTGAATCTTGTTCTGATTAATGTAATTTTATATAAAATGTACAAAATGAATTATTATAATGTATAATGTATTATTTCATTTAAAGGGGATCGTTTACAATTTTACCTGCTGAGTTTTTTATTACAGATTTTATTGTTTGGTGTTTTTTTCATTTAAGTGGCTTTGCTGAATATTTTTCTGGTTTATTTCTGTATTGAACGTTTTGATATTTCATTCGTTGGATGATGTTTTTTTTTTTTTTTTTTTATGAATCATTTTTTGGAGTTTAGCATCTCAGTGTTCAGTAATTTAATCATTTGTTTCTATAGATAAACTGTCTCACTGTGTTTATCTTTTGCTCTAACCAGGGATGGATGTATTGAAACTCTGGAGTTGATATTTAGATATCAGCCAGTCAAAATATCAGATTCAATACTTTTTGAATAAGTTCCCAGTTTTCTTTCATTAGGGTGGCAGCTCTACACTTCCATTGATTTCTTTCAAGTATATTGATGTTCTTGAGTTTTATATTTCACACTGCTTGCAATTAAAAAAATTAAGGTCTCACCCTTGGACCGTTTGCAGAGACACAACAAGAGCAGGAAAATCAATAATATGATTCCAATAACAGATCGAACCATCAACAGCACAGGAAATGAAGAGCTTTCAGGTCTGGACACAGCTGGAAACACAACAGAAAGTAATAATGTTATTTATATGAAGGGTTTAGAACATAATTCTCTCAGTGTTTCCAGAAAAATAAATGTAATTTCAAGCTTGAACACAATGAAAAAAAATCCAGATCTACAGTAAAAACTCATCAACAAACTTTTTGTTTCTCCTGCTTTGAGCAGAAAAATGATTTACAAAGTAAAATGTATGATAATTTAATCCTGCTCACCTGTAACTGACATCCAGCTCTGTTGTGACGTCTTTCCTGCATGTTGACACTTGTAGAAACCTTCGTCTGACTGTGACACTGCAGAGATGTTCAGCACCTCTCTGCCATCATGTTGGAGAAGTTTGTCATTGTGATAGAAAGAAACACTGGAAAGTGTGTTTTGTTCTCTCAGTCTGCAGCTCAGACTGACAGAAGCTCCCTCAGTCACAGGATGGACGGGGCTCACCAGGATGACGCCATCATCATCATCTGTAAAGAAAAGTCAGTGGATATTAAGTTCAGTCAGAGATCAGCTGGTAGAGAGATTCAGAAAAAGCTGATTTATAGAGAAGTAAATAAACTCTTTATCATTAAACACAGACATCTGATCATGTGTATTTAAAAACATACACATGTCCTGTATATACATATATACACACATACATGTTTACACAGATCTAGACATGGTGTGGCAGTGGTTCAGTCTAGTTCTGAGTGTGGTCTGTCCAGGGCAGGTGGTGGTGGAAGTATTGTAAAGCCTGACAGCAGCAGGCAGGAATGAAGAAGAAATATTTATTGTTCTATAGTTTTGTGAAGAGATGAAGTGAATGAAGTAAAGCCTACAGTCAAGAGTTTGATGCTGCTTTGTGGTGATGGAAGAGAGAGTAGTTTATTTAAAGAATGGATTTATATTTAATCTGCTGAACACAGAAGGAATTAATCTAGCAATAATAAACACAAAATCATAGGATGTAATCACGAGACAAACACTGAAAATCCATTTCTATATGGAAATGACATTAATGATAAGTGATACTTAAAATGAAAACAAAGCATCATAACATACTCTGTACAGTGATGTTGACTGTGTTGCTGAACTCTCCTGATCCAGACTCACACCAGTAAACTCCACTGTGGTTCATGTTCATGTTACATGAGGATCCAGTCATTCTCCCCCAGGAGGAGCAGCGTGACAGATGATGTGTTTCTGTAAAGCTCATCACTCTCCACTCAGCAGAGTTTCCTCCACAGTTCAGTGAAACAGAGTCAGAATTGAAGGGTTGAACTCTGTCAGGATTCACTGTGAGAGACGCTGCTGGATGAACATCTGAAAAACAAACATGTAATGAGATTTCTATAAAACACATTAAAATATAAAAATGCCTCATTGCAAATATTCCTTTGGTTTATATTTTATTTAGTTCTGAAGATCAGAGCTCACATGTCAACAAGATTATCAAACTGGGATTTTATGAACATTTTTAATATGTTTTAAATGATAAGCTGTGTACATCTAAACACTTTGGTTTTAAAGATAGTTTCAGTCACAGAGAAAAATATTAGAATCAAAGTGAGCTCTGCAATATTATTACAATGACAATAAAGTGTTGAATCTGAAAACATAACTGATCCTCACTGAGAGGACAGAAACACACTGACCTGCAGACCAGAGAAACTTTACTTCACTGTAATCAGTGTGATACTCTGGGTCTCCTCTTCCAGCTCTACACACACATATCCTGCTGTGTGTGTTTGTCCATGAATGATGTAGGAATCATGTTCAGTCCCAGCAGTGCTACCAGGCAGCAGATCATAACTGTAGCTGTTGTTTAACAGATCAGGAACAGCTTTATACCAGTAGAACCTCCATCCTGCAGACGGAGGTTTAATCTCACATCTCAGAGTTACTGAGGATCCAGGACTCAGCCATGATGGAGACACAGAGAGGACAGGCCGGGGTTTATCTGCTGGAGAGAGATTTTATCTGAATGAAAACATGTTGGACCTTGTTCACTCTTAACTCTGAATAACATTTCTCTACAAATGTTATCAATTTTATATTTAAATTTTTATATGTATTTGAAACGTCTACATTTGTTCAGATAAACTGTTTAATTAAAATACAAATAAAGGGGTTAATTCATCTCAATATTTAGTTCAGTGGAATTAGAGAAACTGTGCAGCATTCAGATGGATGTCTCTTCGTTAAAGAAAATCACTTTTAAGAGCAAACTCATCATCAAATAAATGAAATCATTTCTGTTTGTTGTTAAGTTTTCAATAACTAACTAAAGATACATTTCATTGTGCTCATGAGATCCAACTCTGTCCTAAAGAAACACTATTAGGTATCAGGTCAGATATACAGGGATTTGATTTAACTAAATATAATAATAATAAGCAGATAAATGAAGTATCATCTGTTTCTGTACATTACTACTACACACCCATGTTACGTGTTAGAGATTTAACAGCATCAGTCAATAAAATATATTTTTATTAATGAAGTATTACAGCTGAGATAGATTCATTATTTTTCCTGTTTCCATGTAACTTTGTAGTACTTAATAAATTAACAATAACCATTAACAATTATAAATGTTTTCACAATGAATCTTCTGTCCTCAGAAAATCCATGTTGTTGTATTTAAAAAGAAATTTCTAAACTCACCAGTTTGCTGAATAAAGACTGTGTTACTGAAAGATGTAATAAAGTTTGTTAATAATAATGTATTATTTTGCAACCTGTCACCATGTATTTCCACTCTCTTAGATAAACACATTGGTATCTGTTGATTTAAAAACCATAATTAGAAAAACACAGTTGCATCTTCACTCATTACTCAGATTCATAACATCAGACGTCCTCTTGGCTCAAGTCGCCTCATTAAGCTGCTCATCCACAAAGTCTGAACTACCTTCAGTCATTCATCTTTTCACTTTTCTGCTGCAGACGACTGGAATCACTTGCAGCAGAAACAAAAGCTCAGGACTTTTATACCACTGTCATCTTTTAAAAACTTGCTAATGGAAGCGGTCCAGGATTGTTACACTTACTTTTATCTGTAGCTAGTTGGACCATTTTTATGTCTTCCTACAATCTGTTTTAAATTTGCGTGATAATGTTCTGTTAGATGTGTATTCATGTCTTTTGTAATCTGCTTTTGTTTTTAGTTTCCATGTGCTGCCTCTCAGCAGGTCGTCATTGTAAATGAGAATTTTCTCTTAATTGTGATTTTACTTCTACTGAGGAGGTTCTGATATGATTTATGCTAATTAATATTGCAGCATGAAGCTGTGCTGAAGAAGAAGGTTACATATTCACCTGATGATTCATTATTTCAGGAATCAGAGAGATTGTCTACAAAGAAGATTTACTGCTGTTTGGACAGAAGTGCTGGCTGCTCATACTGATTGTAATAATTATTTAATTGTCATGGTTCATGTTTCTTCCAGGTCTCTAGTGATTGCTTCCTTAATCAGGTTCATTTGTTCCACCTGGGCTTCCCTGATTGCTCCCTATCCTCACCTGTGCTCAGCTTTACTTAAACTCTCTCCAGTCTCTCCTTCCCTGCAGGTTATCGACAGTCTTGTGCCAAATTGAGGTCCTTTGTTTCTTTTCTATGTGACAGTTTGCTTGTTAATCAGGACAGAACACACAGCAAACATGACTGACCTGATGCTGACAGTCTGATGGCTTCACTCCACTTTGTTGAAGAATATGAGTCATCTCTGCGTTCACACTGACACTGGTAGTCTCCACTGCTGAGCTCAGAAACAGTGAAAGTAAACTGTTTACTGGAAATCTGCGGTATAATTGACCCAAGATGTCTCCATACACACATCCACTCAGTGGTTTCTCCTCCCTGGATCTCACATGTCAGAGTGATTTTCTCTCCACTGAAAATCTGAGGCCAGTCAGGTTGTCGTGTTACAACAACCTGGTTGGAAACTGTTTCCATAGATATGAACAGAAAAACACAAACAGAAATATCATCAGAGAATATTACATGTAACTTTCATATAAAATAATTCATGTTTTTATATAAAATAATAGAACTCACAGATTATATTAATACTGGCATTATTACTCATATTAGAGTAATAGGCTGGATCTCCTCTATCTCCTCTACACCTGTAGATTCCTCCCTGTGACACACTGATGGTTCTGTTTTGTTCATCATTAGTTTTAAGGTGATATTCAGAAGTGTGTGAGGTTCGTCTGAACCACAGGTATTTCCATCCAGCAGAGTTGTCCACAGAGCAGCTCAGTGTCACGCTGCCTCCTACTGATATGGTTGTTGTTCCTGCTGTCACTTCTGCTCTGGGTTTATCTGCTGTATCGTCCAAAAACACAAACAATTTGCAAAGACATAAAACAGAAAATATCAAAAATGTTCAGTTTACATGACACAACAGAACATGACAGAAATGTGTCACTTTCATTAAAAACCATTTTTAAATCATGCTTGGTCCTCAAGTTTCATGATTTCCTAACAAAATGTATAAATACACTTACATTTAAAGTTCATGTAAAGAAAGATGTGCATATGTACAGCTTAAAAAATGTTAGTCACAGTGAAATTAGTCATGTTGAAAGAACAGAGGACTTACCCCGAACATTTAAAAAGATCTTTTTACTGCACTTTGAATAATATGAAGTCTTCAGACGACCACAGCACTGGTATTCATCTTTCTCACTTATATGTAAAAGTTTCAACGTGTAGCGTGGATGTGAGTTGTAGGAATTCAATTCTCGACCATCCTTGAGGATTTTGTAATACCAGTCAGTGTTTGTTCCTTCCTTCATGTCACATATGAAGGTAACAGACTCTCCAGTATAAAAAGTCAACCAGTTAGGATCAATGGTCAGAACAGCTCCTAGAAAACAACAACAAATGTTTAACACCTGCTTACACTTTGCCAGCCGACACACTGTGTAGATATATACAATGAAATTATCTGATAATCCACAAAAAAATCAGCTTGTGTCTAACAGTGAGGCAACAGGCTGAGATTCATTTACAAAGAAAATAACTGAAAAACTAAAGTGTGTCACCTTGAGTGTGTCCAGTGCAGAGGAGTGTATACAGCCCTGCAATCCAGGTAGAAACAACAGAAATGAACAAAGGATCAACATTTGCAACCAGAGTTGTTTAAAGTACAACATAAGCACATATAATGGTAAAAAACATAAATTCTAACTCAGATATTTAACTTAAATTACAAAATCCCATCTACAAAACACCCAAATTCTTCATTCAGATTCTCAGACACTGGTGAAAATGACTGATACCTAATTTCATCTGATCCAGTTTCCTTAATATCCATGATTTAAACAGAAGAATTCCTCATTTCATATTTACAGAATAAATCCAGCACACAGAATAAAATGAGTCCCATCCTCTCAACTAATCCTCACACTTCTGACAAATTCCTTTTACAAAGACAGAAAAATGAAAGTAAACCATGAGAGAAGTCAAGACCAGCAGAGAAACCAAAGTTAAAACATGAGTAGTGTAAATAATAAATGTGGGATTTTTCTAACTTTTCTCTTTGTTAACTTGCTTTAACACAAAACTTCCTTCCTTTAAACACAGCATGGTTTAGTGTGTGTCTACACTTCCTGTCCTGCTGATCCTGAAACGTGTTGGATTCTTATTTAAAGGTTTCTACGTGATCTCATACAGATAGTATATCTTAAACAATAAACAGCCAAAAGAGGCACCCAACATCATAACAACCACATTCACCAAAACAAGAAAATAGAGAAAAACACAAAGTGTTCTTATTATCCCTGAGATGATTAAATGTGAGTTCATCCACCGACATGTAAAAATACAAGTACAACTTCCTTCAGTTTGAAGGTTTTGTTAGAAAACAGAAGAAAAGTTTTGGTCCTTACTGTGGGCCTGTACAACTACAGAGTAGAACTGGTGTGTTCGTGATTTAATGATGAAACTTGAAGCTCAGCTCAGATATTTACATCAGGATGCTGGTTCACTGCTTACTAGGATTTATCACCATGGCAACTAATGCTAACACAAATTAAGAAATCAACACATGGAAACAATTTAATTAATTACTATTAAAAATAGGAACTTATTAAAGCTCCAACATTTTAAAAAACCGACGTGATCTGAATTCATAATGTATCTTAATCCTTAAAAAACTATGTGCTTAATTTTTTATTTGCACATTTTCCAAAAATATTACACACCAGCACACACGAAAAAAGCAAATAAAAACAGTTTTTTCTGCTAAAACTAATTTTATATAAGAATAAAATTATCATAAATATAGATAACATATTAAGGAAAAAAGATGACCTCTAACCAGGTGAAATTAATATAAATGGAGGATTGATCATATCATATTAAATAATGATGCATATTTCCAGTTCTGCTGCATTCACATATCTGCATACATTAAAGCAGTGTTTCTCAATCCAGGTCCTCATGGCTCATGTCTGCCATGTTTCTACTCCAACACACAAATTCAGATTAATGAGCTTTGCAAGTTCTTTTAAATCCTGTTAACGATCCGTTCATTTCATGCAGGTGTGTTGACATAGAGTAACCTCTAAAACATGCAGGGCATGGATTGAGAAACGCTGCATTAAAGTGTAACTAACTAATATGTTACCAAGTGCCTAAAAGATGTGAAATGAGCAGCTTGAGCTTAAATAAAGAGGATTAATGAAATGTTGCATCATAAACACAGAAGATACTGAACATGTCTGATATTTGATAACAGAGTTACATACAGTAGTTTCATACAATGATTGTCTTTGCTTTGCTGCTGCAGCTCGAAGAACTACAGAAAGAACAAACAATTGAGGTTAATAAATAAATAACAGTATTGCAGTTTTAATCTCTGCCACATGAATTTTTTGGTTTGTTTTGAAAAACCAGCATAATAAAAGTTAAATAATCAGACTTTACTCACATTTATTTATATTTGCAGAAAATATTATTATTAGTTATTACTGGAAAAGTCTCCCAAAAATCTGTTGTTAAAATATTGTGTTGGCATTTATTCTCCAGTAAATGTCCATTGAAATGTCTTCCAACTAGAAGGTAGGTGGATCGATTTCAGTCTTCCACTGACTACATGTGGAAGTGTCCTTGGGCCAGACACTTAACCCCACGTTCCCTCCTGATGTGCCTATCGAGGTGTGAATGTGTGTGTGAATTGGTAAATGTGATATGTAGTGTAAAGCGCTTTGAGGGGTCAAACTGACTGGAAAAGTACTATATAAGTACAAGTCCATTTACCTTTTACTATTTAATTAATCATGTTTAATCACCATTTGTGATTATGCCTGAAATATGTCAATTTTTTACTATTTTGTATCAACAGAAAAAGAAAGCCAAAGCTCACTTGGCTTTTTCTTCACATTTTAACATTAGATGATCACTTTAGTTGTAATAATCAATTCAATATTACATAAAATCAAAACTTTACAAAATGCATCTATTGTGCCAACCTTTTCCTTTTCTACCACCTGGCAGCTGCTTTGATTTATATCTCAGAGCCTGTTCATAATTCCTATCACCATATTCATGGCCCATAAATAATCAGATCTGTGTTTCCAACATCTGCACAGCAACAATGATTTGGAGAAGATGTTCCCTTGTTTCCTTCACTGTTCAACTCTTACTAGATATCTGAACCTGATCTATCTTTAAAGATGTGTGCATGGCTGTCTGATGACTAGTAGATTTTGCAGCTGTTTCACTAGTAAACACCATGAATAATGACAAACTGTATGAAATAAAGGCTAACAACGTCTAACTGAAATAGGATGCTGTTATCAACAGGTTTCTTTCTTCAGCTTCAGTAACATGGGTCTGATTGACATGTGACTGATAAATGTAGCTCGGTACTTTAGCATGTGCATCCAAAAACAATACTTTTGAGTAAAACTGCTAGTTTCCTTCTTCTTAGCTGAATGATGAACAAACGCAACAAGAGAGAAAAGCCGATCAGCTGATTCACTACAGGAGAGGCAGGGGGAAAAGAAGGAGGCTCCCCCTGCACCGTTCACAGGGGAGGTCCAGGACCTCCTTGCTATAAAGACCCCCAGTCTGAATTAGCTGCAGCAAGAGGGGCCAGAACGCACCAACCTTTGGAAAATAACGGGAGCCAATTAATCCAAACCATGACTTGATCTGGTGAAAAGCTGAATTTTTTTTAATCTTGGGGAACAAATTTGTGGTGGAATTCTTATCTAAATTTGCGTCAGAATTTAAGTGTGTCTGGGACACATTTAATAGTCTGGAAATATTTAAGGGGGTTCAGGGAACCTTGATAAGAAACCTTTGTCACCATGGGACAAGGCAGCTCTTTCGTGTTGGAAAGGGATTTGAAGTTTATATTTTGCAAAGATTCTGCAAATGTGAGGTGTTTGAAAAAGTGGAAGAAAAACTTTAAGTTTAATGGGAATCAGAATGTGGATGGATGTCAAAAATTGGTGGATGAATTGGAGAAGAAATGTGGTGAGAAGGAAGGAAAGAAATGGGATTTGATTGAAGTGAAAGATTGATTGATAGTTGCCAAAGGTAAAGAAGAGGGCATAAAAAGAATAAAATTAATAAAAAGAAGAGAGAAGCACTGGATTTGCAGACCATTTCATGGTCCTGGAGCTTGGACTTCAGGAGATTCCTGTTTGAGAGTTCTCCCCCCCACTCACTCATCACTCACTAGTGATGAACCTGCAGGGGTGACATATTCTTTGATCCCTGTTCCAAATCCAAACCCAGGTGATGTGGGTCAAAGACACATGTATCTGTATCATATGTTCATATATGGTCTATATATATTGAAAAAATAAATACATAAAAAAAAATGTCCATTTTCACAAACAGACATATCAACATTATTAACACAGCTTAGGCTAACTTTTAGACCAGAACAACAAAGAAGAGGCCATATAATATATGCTCAGCGTCACTGATGTTATAAAAAAAACTCCCTTTGGCAAAAATGAAGTGCAACTGAAAGAACTTGCTCCAAACTGAGAGCATGTCCAAGATGTGTCATATGAAAATATTAGGGCTGAGAATATTTTTCAGATACATGATCGATTGTGCAGAAAAACGTTGATGCTCAAACAAATATTCACGAGGGAAGAATAAAACAGCCAAGTGGGGTCTGATCACTCATTCCAGACATAGATTTCTGTGGAGTAACTGTGCTTTGATGTCAACTGGCTCTTCAACAAAATGGACATGCCTTGTCTGACACTCCCTTCAGTCTGCAGGCTGCAGCTAAAGAGGAGGAGAAACTCAGGATTAGATGAAGAAAACCTGCCAGCAAGCAGGTTAGCTTCACGGAGTCTGTTGCCACAGTTACTGACTCAGAATTTGTTAGGGTTTTTGTCTGTCTCCCCTGTGTGTGTGTTCTCGGATTGCCCTAGTGTATGCGTTTGGCTGCCTCTGTCTGTTTTGTGTGTCATGTCTGTTCCTGGCCAGGAGGGTTACCAGAATATTCCAAGGCAGCAATCCCCTCACCTGGGCTGATCTCCACACCAGGATCTCATCCATCAATCAAGTCACCACAGTACTTATACACAGGATCATTCCATATTCCTCGCTGGATCGTCCAGTTTCCCTTCTGGTATATCGTGGCCTCTCAAATGTTGTTAGTTATAACTAACAACATCTGTCTTGTGCTTAGGCTCTTAGTGCTACAGATCTTGCCAGCCCTGTCTGCCTCGCCAACTTCTTGGATTGTTTTCCCAGCTTCGATCCGTTCACTCATCTCCAGCTCCTACCGACTCCACGCCACACTCTACCTGCCCGCCCGTTCTGTCTGGTCAGCTGCGAACCACTGCGGTCACCGGATCCTGAACTTGGATTTGACTGTTTCCAGATTCAGCTCGAACTTTCATTAAAAACTCTTTTCTATTTGATTCATCCTGTGCCTTCTGGTTTGTCTGTGTCTGCACATTGGGGTTAAAAAACCATATTTGTTTGACTCGTTGTAACAGAGTTACACTGAACTCGCTTAATGAAACCGAAAACCCAGACCTTCTTCATCCAAGATGGCAGCCAGGTCAGTTCTCTGTGTGGGTCTCAGTGCTTGAGATCTGAGTTTTTATGGTTTTATGTGTAATATTTTAAATGTTTTGGGCACATGTCTGTGATGCTTCTCAAGGAAACCACTTCTCCTGCAGTTTGGGATGTTATATACTCAGCAGAAGTTATTTTTGATTGCCATGGAATATCAACTGCATGAGGCCTAGGCCTATTTGGAAATCCACATGATGGATTAGAGCACCTGAGTGGACAGATTCTCAATGTGCTAGCCTATGACAAACAACAAATTTTGCTAGCTGTTAAACACCCTTCTTTGTGTGAACTCTAAAGCTAAGTATACAAAACCTGCTAATCTGATAAAGACTCACAGCCCATGCTACTAGATACCAGTTTGAAGTTGTTAGACCTTTGTGCTAGCCTCTCTTTTTACCAAACTGGACTGCTATCTCTTTGCTGGAAGCTCTTCTTGTTATCCTCCATGAGTCAGTATTGTCTGCTAGCCTCAAGCAATACATGCTAACCTCAGGCTCTGCATGCTAGCATACAGCTTTGCATGCTAATTCTCCAGCTTTGCCTGCTAGCCACATCTCTGTATGCTAATTCGCAGTGCTTATCTACCCCCTCAGAATTCAAAAGTAGAGATGGTCTTGGGTTTATACATTTAAATGTTAGAAGCCTTGTCCCTAAAATTGATATGCCCAAGATCTGGGCTAATACTACAAACACTGATGTAATGATCTTATCCGAAACTTGGCTTAAGAATTCTATACCTGATGAATCAATTTCAACTGAAGGTTATAAAGTTCATCAAACTGATCGAGTTGGTAAAGGGGGTTGGGTTGCAATCTATGTAAAATCAAGGTTCATAAGCTCTGTTACACTCTCAGTTACAAAAGCTAAACAGTTTGAACTCTTGGCAATTAAAGTGACCATTTCAAAGGACACTCTTATCACTGTAGTTGGCTGTTATAGGCCCCCATCTGCCTCTAAAGATGCCCTTCAATCTATTTCAGATATTTTACATAAAATAAATGATTCTGAATTCATTCTTATGGGTGATTTAAATTTGGATTCAGAAAATTCAGATTGTCTAAAGAAATTGTGTGATACATTAAACTTGGTGCAACTTATAAATGAACCAACTAGATTAAATCCCAAAGTACATAATAAATCTACTATTCTTGATTTAATTATAACAAATATAGCTCACAAGTACATTTCACCTGCTATATTTTGTAATGATATTAGTGATCATTGTGTAATTGCTTGTGTCAGAAATGCTAAAATCCCCAAGGTAAAACCTCGTCTCATTTTTAAAAGACACTTTAAAAACTTTGAACAGCAGGCTTTTCTGCGTGACCTATACCAAAATAATCTCAATAGAGTTTCTCTGATTTCTGTTGTTGAATTGGCATGGCAATATTTCCAATCAATTTTTCTTTCTATTACTAACAAACATGCACCAATCAAGAAGTTTCGGGTCAGTGGTAGGGAAAATCCATGGTTTTCAGACAGTCTCAAAGAGCAAATTTGTTTGAGGAATAAATTGTGGGTGCAGGCTAGATTTTCAAATTCCTCTCAAGATTGGACAGCATTTAGAACTCTAACAAATAAGTGTACTTTAATGATCCGAAAATCCAAATCTGAATTCTATTTAAAATCAGTTACAGAAAATCAAAAACACCCTGCAAAATTTTGGAAATTGAATTAAATCCCTGTCTGGTACAGACATGGCCTCAATCCTCCAGGAAGAAATTCTTGTTGGCTTAGACAAAATAAAAGACAAAGATGTTATGGTCAATCAGTTTAACAAACACTTTATTCAAGCTGGATCTATATTTGATCACAAAAATGTGAATACACCTGTCTCAAGCCCAGCCAACTCAGTAGAATATAGAAACAAGGAGCAGTTTGATTTTAAACCTGTCTCTGTTTCTCAAGTTCATAAAGCACTGAAAGAAATTGATCACAAAAAGTCTGCAGGTCCAGATACACTGGATCCATACCTCTTAAAGGTTGCAGCTGATATTATTGCTGAGCCCATCACTCATATTTTTAATTTGAGTCTTTGCTCTAATACTATACCTAAAAATTGGAAATCAGCCCAAATTCTCCCTTTATTTAAAGGTGGCGATCCTGCAGATTTGAACAATTTTCGTCCAATTTCTAAACTTTCAGTTCTGGCTAAGATCCTTGAGTCTTGTGTAAATTGGCTGATAAAAATATTTTTAATAATTTTCAGTCGGGTTTTAGAGCTGGTCATAGCACTGTCACTGCTGCCACAGTTGTAATAAATGACATAATTGGAGCCTAAGATTAAAAACAGCACTGCCTTATTTGTGGATCTCTCTAAGGCATTTGACTCAGTTGACCATGGATTGCTTATTGACAAATTAAGATCAATTGGTTTTAGTTGTAATACCACAAAATGGTTTCAAAATTATCTTACAGATCGTTCCCAGTGAGTTTTTGTAGAAGGCCATAAATCTGAATTCCTTAACATAGTGAAAGGTGTTCCACAGGGATCTATTCTGGGGCCTATTTCTATTTTCATAAATGATTTGGGTAAAGATATTAAATCAAAAATACATCTATATGCTGATGATACAGTCATTTACACCTATGCTCCATCCACCATAGGGGCTGTGCAAGATCTTCAGGCTGCATTTTAGTCTTTAGAAATTGCACTTCTGAACGTGAAATTGATTTTAAATGTTCGGAAAACAAAATTTATGGTCTTCTCAAAAGCCCGATCCCCATTAGGTGATTATAACATCTCTACATCAGATGGGAAACTCATTGAGAGGGTTTCATCGTACAAGTACTTGGGTATATGGACTGATGATAAGCTTACATTTAGTGTACACATCACCACTTTAATCAAAAAGCTCAAAGTGAAGGTTGGTTTTTATTTTAGACATAGATCTTGCTTTACTTTCAGCGCAAAGAAAAAACTTGTGAATGCTACTTTTTGGTCTGTGATTGATTATGGTGATACCTTGTATATGCATGCAGCCTCATCAAATTTGCATAAACTCGATTCAGTGTATCATGCATCATTACGATTTATAACAAATGCAAAATCCCTCACTCACCACTGCACTCTTCATACTCTGGTCGGTTGGACATCACTAACCACTCGCTGAAAACATCACTGGTATTTTTTCATCTATAAAGCAATATCGGGAAAACTTCCAGGATATCTTTGTGACCAACTCTGTGTCAGTTCTGGGAGTTACCCGCTCCGCTCTGCAAATCGCTTGCTTTTCACTGTTCCCCGGTCACTCACAGAGTTGGGAAAAACAGCCTTTTCCTATTCTGCACCATGGACATGGAACAATTTACAAAGAGATCTTAAATGAATCATTTATTTCAGTGGATAAATTTAAGGCAATCATAAAGAGTGTGGTAAAGGAGACATGTGTTTGTTTTTCTTGAGAGGCTCACTGTGTTTTTAAATAGTTGCTCTAAATCTTAATGTGTTTATTTTGCTTAATTTTTGTGTATTTGTAAACTGTATTTGGCTGCTACCTTGGCCAGGTCTCTCTTGTAAAAGAGATTCTGAATCTCAATGGGACTTCCTGGATAAATAAAGGTTAAATAAAAAAAATTAAAAAAAAGATTGCCATAACTCTGAGTTTTTACTAAACCCGCTTCCTGAAAGGGGACCCAGGTGTGATAGGGAAGTAAATCCCACACACAGACAAATACAAACACACACGTGAAAATGTTTTACAAAACAAAACAGGAAACAAGATAAACAGAGACTCCATCAAATCTGAACACCCAGGAACATGTAAAAGACAAGCCCAATACTCATATTTCATGCAAACATAAGGTCAAAATAAAATGAAGAGATTTTGTGTTGCTCACACAAGTAAAAACAAAACTAGAGATATTTTGTAAGAATATAGTGGATCTGATGCCTGCACAAAACTGAGAGGCACAGCTCCTATAATAACAAGAATGAAGGAAGTTTGAATTAGATAATGACGTAATGTAAGTTTGTTAGATCCCTGATCTAAAACCTGCATGACACTCGTGATGCCTGGAGATCCTGAGCTGGTGGTCCCTGGGCATCAAATTCTCTGGTCTGCTTGTGCTTTGTGTGAATTCATATCCCATTTTCTACCACAAAGTGGCGACACTAGACCATGATGTTTAAGACAACTGAGGTTCTGCTGGCTCTAAATTTGCACCTTGTTTCAGTGTTGGATGACAAAAATATGTGCAGGTGCTATGACTGTAAGAGGCTACTTAAAGATATTATCCAATACTATTTGAACATAAAGAAAAGAATTTTCATGAGATTACATTTTAAATACCACAATTTATAGCCGACTGGACTTTTCTCAGTTGTGTTTTTGTTCAGAATCTCTCCACATTATCATCAACTCCTTTGACTGTAAGTTTTAAATCTTCCCTTTCAGTTTGTCTAAAGAATTAGACTGAATATCATTAACTGGTCTTCACTTCAGCGTCTATACTGATGGCAGAAACTCATCGGAACGATTTCTGCATACTGTCTGAAATCATTTTTTTACGGAAGTGGAGAGAAATAAGTGTTGAGCTGAAAAAAGCTCCCTTGCTGTGAAAAGCACCCTCACATGTAGCACAGTTGAAGATTGAAGCAACTCGCATGTGGACGGCATGTAAAGCCTCGTTTCAACTGAGGAGTTTGGTTCGGTTTGGTTGGTGGTCCGGTTTTGCTGTTTTGTGTGTTTCCATCATAAAAGGGGCCGACAACCAAACCATAAGACGCCATTCATGGACCACTTTCAGTTGTAGGTCCATTGGGGTCCATGTTCTGCAGAGAGGTCTGCCAGGATATGGACCCACTCAGTAAATCGGAACCTATTGGACCCAGCATTTTTTTTTACTTTTGGGAATAGAGTCAGACCGTGATTATTGATTGATGTTGTGAATTTGGTGGCTGTAAGTCATCTGGAGTGAAAAATGGAAGGAGCTGATTATTTTGGCAGAGGGGTCTGCCAGAATATGTACCCCCCCAAGTAAATCACATTTTTTACTTTTGAGAGTAAACAATCTGATTAACAAGAAACACACAGCTCTGTTCTTCTCAGGCTCTCGGAGAAACACATTAAACCAATGATACACAGTCATTCTCACTATATAGAAATATTTTCTATCATCTGCAGACAGAAAGTCAGTGATGTACTTACAGAATAACCCCAGCACACAGAGAAAAGAGTGATCCATCATCACATCCAGTCCTGCTGCACAGCCAGTCAGAAAGTCTTCTAATGTGCATCAACAGTAATGATGAAGGAGACGTTACATCTGACATGCATGTGAGACTAATGTTTTTCTAACTTCTCTTCTTAAATTAAAACCCCCTCCGTTTCCTTCCCTTTCACACTGAGCTCAGATAGCGTTGGTAGTTTTGACGACAGCAGTTGGTTGACGTTGTTACATTTCCTGTCCATTGCACAAACATTTTAACTGTTTTCATGTACAGAGGTCTGTGCAAGGTCTTAATTAATATAATCCCTAAAGAAATATTGCAATGTCTATTGATAAGGGATGTGTTGTGTGTATGTGTAGTTATTTATGTAGTTGTGCTGTTTGGCTTTTCACACGACAGTTTGCCCGAGTATGTTTATAATTTCTGCTCCTCTGTTGGTGCATCCACTTCTTCAAATGTGAAGATAATAAAGTGGTGAGTTGTACCTTTCTCACCAGTTCCAGGTTGCTAAACTTTTACACTCAGCTGTTTAACTCTCACTCATCCCCCAATCACCCTCACTGTATCCAATCAGCTCTCCATCCCTGTTACAGACCTCCATCTTTGTTATGTTGTTAACTTTTATTCCTTCCATTCTGTCTCTGTTACATTCAGTAAATCTGTGTTTGTGTTTCTCTTGACTTCACTGAAGCTGCATGACATGCACCAGTATACCAGTGACTGGGTGTTCACCTCAACAATAAACTGGACTGACCCACCACAGATGCTCTATACAAGAAAGACCAAACTCATCTCCACTAGCTGAGAAGGCCGAGGTCTTTTGGAGTTAGGACGTCACTGCTGAAAACATACAACACTGTGCTAGCATCAGCATGTATTACTGTGTGGTCTGCTGGGGTGGTGAATGTACAGAACAGGGCAGGAAAGAACTGAACAGAAGCTGATCAGAGGATCCAGGTCAGTCCTGGACTTTACTCTAAGCCCCACAGAGTAGGAAGTAGCACCACAGCAGCTCATTCATCCCCACAGAAAACAGTTAAAGTAGTTCAGCCTAACCACAGTTGTTATAAATACCTTGTGCTTTTGTCTGCTACCCACTGTGGTTTTCTCCATCTCAGAGCTCTATTTGTTATTTCCCTCTGCAACACCCACACATCATTCCTCTGGTGCATCTATAGATCAGATCTATATATAGATAAAAACTCTCATATGGATGTATATAGTGTCCAACCTGCCTGGAATAGATTTAAAATCTCTTTATCTCTATATTTGTCATGTTTAGTTCAGTTCAGTGTTTCATTTTATTGATGCTACAGTCTGCAGATGTTCTCACATTGTGGTGGGATTGTGGTTTAGACCCCAAACCGTTGACTGAATGTGTCACTGAGCTGAAGCTAAACATTTTGTTTCACAAAGACAGCATTTACAGCCACAATGTTAAAAACTAAAGCAGAAAATGTTTTGTGAAATTGTAAAGATGAACAGTTCTTATTAGAGGTGCTTTTGTTTTTCCGCCATGTTTTTATGATAACCTTAGAAAAGTCATATTCTCAGGAGAAACTAAATAAAATTCTGAATTAAATAATAAAAGTTTTGTTGTGTCAAACGTTATTAGGCTTCTAGGGCCTGAGAACAAACTAACAGGACAACTTTCCAGTTCTTCACCACATACAAGGAGGTGTGAGTACAAGAATAACCTCATGCATCACATTCAGCTCAGAGCTAGTGTGTTTATAGCAGATAAAATCTGTCAAACTGTGAAAGATGTGCTTCAGTTTTTTTCTTTGTTTAGTTTCAATGATTCTGAAGAGCTCACAAAGTGACTGAAGTATAATACAATGTGCATTATTTGCTTTCACAGTTAGTAAATGTACAACAGGATGGCCAATATTTAGTTTTTTCTGAAACATTATGTGAGGACAAGTCATCAAACAGATTAGCTGTGCAAATATGAAGATATTTTCTACTTTGCTTTATGCCTTGAACTCAGTCTATAATTGTCTCCATCAGCAAGTGTTACCAGCAAGTAGCATGAGAACTAGATTTCAGAGAAAATGTGAGAAAACCACAAGTTTGGGTTTCATCTTTTTTGGGTCTGTGGTTTCACACCTACAATCCATATGAGTAAATTAGCAGTGAACTTGCTAATTATTAGTAAACTTAACTCGCAGTTTTCTAAGTAATGATGAAGTGATAAAAACACCAATAAAACAGCTATTTTTAGCTCGTTGTGTTCATATGTATATGCATAAAATAAACACTTTTTAAGATAGTTTATTTATTAATCTTATATTTAGGTTCATATGTTAATACTGATGCCTCTTTACCAGAGAATCCAATAGTTCTGGACCTGACTGCAGGTCCAGAACTATTGGATTCTCTGCAGCTGACGTGATGACATGATGACACATTTCTATGAGATAAACTTTGTGCCACTGGGGAGCGAATCAGAATTCTTTATATTTGAATTTGAATCATTCAATTTGAATCTGAATATGCCTGTTTGAATAATTGCTTTAAAAAACTGAATCCAAATGATCATATTTGATATTGAATCTTTGTTTTTTGAATGTGTATATTGGTAAAGTTGAAACTTTTGTAATTGAAAAAATTCATTCCCTAATTAATTTTCATAGTTCAGTTTCAGTTCTCTCCATTCAAATTCAGATCTGAAATTTAAATTCAGATCTGAAATTTAAATTCAGATCTGAAATTCAAACTTTTGTGCCACACATCCGGGACCTGACGTGAGGCAAAACTAGTGGATCGCAAATGGAGTAACGTCAGTTTTGTGCAGTTGTTCTCAACAGCTACAAGCAGAGGGAGGGTGAGGGGAGGGTGGCGGCGGGGAGAGAGAAAGAGAGATGCTAAGATCCAGGCCAGCCACTCTCACTACAACAGCATTTACTGTTTCTGTAGCGGTAGTTACCATTTCCTCAACGGTCTCAGCGGTTTGCCACTGTGGGCTGGTTGCAGACTTTTCACATTAGTGGTAACTCCTAATACAAGAAAAATATGTGTAAATTTGTACAGATTAATGTGCACCTCAAGTGACGTACATACACCATGTAAGCTATAACGGGCCAGCTTTTGTTTGCATTGGTTTGGAAACATTTTAGTAATATCGCTTATTGATAACAATAAACGTGTCATTATTTTTTTTAACACATAAAAATATACTACATATATATGTGTATGTGTATATATATATATATACATATATATATATATATATATATATAGAGTAACTTAACTTTCCAGATCTGTTCCATTTTCTATCTATAGATCATATCTGCATATAAATAAAAACTCATATGGATGTATATAGTGTCAAACCTGAATAGAATAGATTTAAAATAATTTTATCTCTATATTTGTCATGTTTAGTTCAGTGTTTCATTGTATTGATGCTACAGTCTGCAGATGTTCTCACATTGTGGTGGGATTGTGGTTTAGACCCCAAACCGTTGACTGAATGTGTCACTGAGCTGAAGCTAAACATTTTGTTTCACAAAGACAGCATTTACAGCCACAAAGTTAAAAACTCTGACAGGTGAAGTGAAGAACATTGATCGTCTCTTCATGATACAAACTCCTGCTGGGAAACATCAGATTGCTGCAGATTAAAGCAGAAAATGTTTTGTGAAATTGTAAAGATGAACATTTCTTATTAGAAATGCCTTTGTTTTTCAGCCACGTTGATATGGTAACCTTAATAATGTTATCACCAGAGCTGAAACTAGATAAAACACTAAATTAAAGAATAAATTGCTCTGTTGTGTCAAACATTAGTCGGCTTCTAGGGCCTGATAACAAACTGACAGGACAACTTTCCAGTTCTTCACCACATACAAGGAGGTGTGAGTACAAGAATGACCTCATGCATCACTTTCAGCTCAGAGCTAGTGTGTTTATAGCAGATAAAATGTGTCAAACTGTGAAAAATGTGCTTCAGTTTTTTCTTTCTTTTAGTGCAATGATTCTGAAGAGCTCATAAAGTGAATGAAGTATAATGCAAGTGAAGTGTATGTACAACAGGATGGCCACTATTTAGATTTTCTGAAACATTATGTGAGGACAAGTCATCAAAGAGATGAGTTGTGCAAATATGAAGATATTTTCTACTTTGCTTTAAGCCTTGAACTCAGTTTATAACTGTTTATAACTTCCTTCTGGTTTTCTTGTCAATCAGGAGTAAAATCAGTATGATTGCAGAAAGCAGCATGTTTGGTTTGAAACTTCCACTTCCCCATTTTAATCTTGCAGCACAGAAAGAAACATGAGCTCAGTGTTAAAACATGCTGCAGATAATCCATAGAGGCATGAACTAAAGTCAAATTAAAAGTCAGAGACCCGGGCCCTCAGCAGCAGCCCTGGAGCACAACCCAAATACCCCACCACGAAGAAGACTCCAGCCCCACCCGAAGGGCGAGAGCCCCCCATGGTCTTGGGGCACAGGTCCCAGTGGGCCAAGATCGGCAGCCGCTGGCCCCGCCAGGTTCCTTTCTTCTTAAGTGTGAACACACCTTTAGTGTGCTGGAGATCAGTAAGCAGATAAAACTTAAAGTATGCATGCTAATAAAAATAAGCCTGATTCCCCCAAACTGCAACACAGAAAATATCAGCAAAGCTTTTTGCATGTAGATCTTATTTAACCCTAAATTTTTAGAATGAATAAAAAGCTTTAATTTCAGCTCTGTCTGCTTTCTGCTGCAGTGACGTTTGACAATAAATAAATCCACTTCCTCATTTCTTACTGTCATCCCAAAAAAGAACTAAGCAGTTTTTTCTTTTTCTTTTTACGTGCTAAGATGTTCAGATAAACCTGAACAATGACTTAATGTAAAGATACAGCAACCATTATAAATACATAAAGTCATGTTGTATTGGCCTCTTGTTATTTTCCTTATAATTTATAGTGAGTGGATTTATCAGCAGGCCTATCTAAAAATGAGCTAATTATTAAGTTCCTGGGTTAAATTCCTAATGGATGACAATGACGACGTTGTTAACATCACCTCAATCTGCTTTACAATATGTCATTTTTCTTTTTAATACATGGATTTTTTGTTGTTGAATTCTTAAAAGATCAGGTGCTTGTAAGAAACCTGTCTGAGCAAAGTGGTCCAGGCTGGTTCCAGCCGCCCAACATGACTCACATATAATCTTTCTTCAAAAGCTTCAAAAGCTGTTTCTCATCTTCATTTTTCTTCTTAAATAGCCTTGCAAAGAGCAGACTTTAAAGTTAATCATTTAGTTAGTTAGTCAGTTAGTTATTTTATTTATTTCTCACATGGTTATGCACAAGCAACACAGAATTTTACTAAAACAAATCAAAAACACATCTTAAGGCACAACCATGCTAGAAAAGGAGCAGGAAGAAGAAAACTTATAATGCCTGCCCCTTTTTAAAACACAATACACCAATAAATAATTTATCAGTTACCTATCAGTCCTCAATGGAATCACTCATATATGTTACATAATAGCCGTCATTCAGCAGATTCATACTCTCCAATTATGTTTATAATATACACATATATATTCACACACATATATACATATACTTATATGTACATACTCATATACACATGTATATACACATACATGTATATATTTATAAATATACACACATACATACATGCATAGGCATGCACGTACATATACATACACATACTAGCACTCAGGCATACATACATCAAAATGCTTCTGTCCTATATTTATGTAGTATATGATTTTTCAAAGTACTTTTAAGTTTATTAAGAGTTTGACATGATTTCATTTCATCACTTAAAGTGTTCCATAGCTTAACTCCTTTAGTTGTAATACAATGATATTTTGTTTTCGTTCGTACCATAACTGTTTTTAGCATACTTGTACCTCGTAGAGCATATGTACTTTCCCTTATCTGAAACAACCCCTGGATACTTTGTGGAACTTTTTGATGAATTACTAAATACATAAATTGTATTATTTTAAAGTCAACTAGATCTCTGAATTTGAGCGCTTTCAAATTGACAAAGAGTTGGTTTGTGGGTTGTCTGTACGGAGCATTACAAACGATTCTTATTGCTTTTTTCTGAATAATATATATGAGTTCTGTATTTGTTTTGTAGGTGTTACCCCAAAGTTCCACACAATAAGTCAGGTATGGGAGTATGAAGGAGCAGTACAAAGTATATAGTGAATTTGAATTTATGAAATTTTTGGCTCTAAGTAATATTGCAATTGATTTGGATATCTTTGACTTGATGTAGCTTATATGTGATTTCCAATTTAATTTATCATCAATTATTACTCCAAGAAACTTGATACCTGTTACTCTTTCTATTTCTATTTTGTTTATTCTTAGTTTCTTGTTTGAGTTAATTTGACGATTTTTCAAAAATGACATATTTTTGTTAAGTTAAGTTAATCATAAACTTCAACCAGAAGCATCAGAGGAAACGTCTCAGTCTACAGCTGCAGAGTTAAACCACCACCTGCAGGACCTTAGATACCAAGCTGGTTTCTGATCACCATCAGCAGAGAATTTAATGATTTTAAAGTTGGGTAATTACAATTTTGTTCTTGTGTTTCTTTCAGGTGCAACCTCTCCAGAGCTGGAGAGGTAGTGTGCCAGAAGAGGAGCAGACTGAAGCCTGACAGAAAATATGTTTTTAAATAAAAAACTATGACACATCACAATGTTACCAAAGTTTTTTTCTCATAATACATTTCAAGATTCAAAGTGTCTTTGTCATTTGCACAGTAAGGAAACAAGTTTCCCTGAACAATGAAAATCTTACTTTGCCGTCCAACCTGAATGCCATAAAACAGTATAAAATAAAAATCAACAATTTGAAAAAAAAATAAAAAATAGATAGAAGATAAACAAAAAAACTGAGTAAATAATCTATGTACATAAATGTGCAGTGTGCTATAAACTGTTGTGCCACATTTAACAACGATCAGCTATACAAAAGAAAACAACTCATGAGGTAGACGATAACCCGCATTTGCAATATTATAAATAATAAGACACATAAAACAGTAAACAATTTTATTACAACTGTATAAAATAACACAGTCACTATACCCGTTGCACAAACACTCCTTCCCTCATGCCTTCCCACTGAGTAACTACTATCATTACAGATTGGTATACTTAAGTTACACCACAATTCTGTTACCTAAACAAATGTTACCTAATACCCCTCCTTGTTATTTATATGAACAACAGAAAATAAATATGCACTCGGATGGTAGATTACGTATCGTTTATTGAACAAATATTCCAAGTTGAGATAGGAATGACAGATGTGATTTGTCAATGCTGTCCTTTTGATACATCAGACTCCCACAGCCAGCAGAGGGAGCTCTTTGGTTTGGTCAAATGATTCAGAACAGCAAGCCATTTTCAAGCATTTGGGTCAAAGTTGGCTCGATGATTCATGAGGCCTCGGTTTCACCATCCCTAACTGCAAGCGACAACAGGAGATGATGTGGGAAGAACTAGAGGGTTAATAGCACCGGGTTATTATGATTCCGGCAGAGCACTCCAAGAGCTCCAGTATTTCCTTCTATTCCTCCAAAAGGGAAATAAGCTTGGTCCAGAATCCATATCCAATACGTAAAATAATCCGAAGGTCAAAGTCCAAGAGAGCCGCACAAAAAATAAAACAAAACGTTATCAGGCTGAAGCAGACAGATGAGAAGGGCTGGAAACTTACAGGAGTAAAGGCTGATTATCTGGCAGTAAGCAGCAGAGACTCCTGCTTATCTAGGGAGCAACACAGGTGGAAAGTATTAGCAATCAGGGTAAAGCAATCAGAGTCAGAGGTAAGATGCCTTCAGAGGCAGCTGGGAAATCCCATCTCCAACATAAAACAGTAACAGAAAGATGTCTCATTAGCAAAGACCTTGATGAGCAGTTTGATTAATCTGAATCAGGTGTGCTGGAGTTGGAAACCTCCAAAACATGCAGGGCCGGTGTCCCCATAGACCAGGATGAAAAAAGACTGAATTAAATAATAAGGAATTCAAGAAAATAATCATGATAAAATAAAAATGAACGTGAAGTTGAACTTCAGCACACAAATGCACGAATGATAAACCAACAGTTTATTTAAATTTCCAAGTAAGTGATGAAACTTACAAGCTGTCTCCATCCTCTCTGTGATGTTATTTGTACTAACATGGTTGTTGCCACTGCAGACAACAGTTCTGTTCTCAGTGAAAACGGTGATGTTGAAATTGTGGAATGACTTCTGAGGTGGTCTGCAGCCGTCTTCATCACAGACGGACCACAGCAAGTTGTCCTGGATGGAGCAGTTTACTGTGACGCTGCAGGATCCCTCAGTCAGGTTGGAGTGGTGCTCTGACGTCATCGTCATCACTGGTCTGGGAACCATGTCTGCAACAGCCAAACAATCAGATACAATCATGATATAATGGCGCCCTCGTCTGGCTGCCAGCTGTAAACACAAGACAGTCATCAGACGTTCAGATGTGTGCTTTATGTTTCATTTAAGATATGTGAGGAAATGAGAATTGACTACTTTTAAAGTTGCAGTGTAAAAAATCATCATCTGTACTGTCTTGTAAAGACAGCAAAGATTTATTTGCACTTTCTACCAGGTCAATACTCAGTACAGACATATAAATAGAGAAGATCAATGTATAGTACAGGCTAAATACAAAGTACTGCAAAAGGACCCACCTTGAATGAAGACTTGATATGTCTCAGATACTGAATTATAATCACTTTATAGATACTGGTGTCGTTGTTAGTCAACATTTTTATACAAAGGGAAAAGTTTCTGCGACCAGGCCGTGTTTTCTCTTTATAGCTGGAATTGATGCCTCTCTCAGTATGAATAACTTTACCAGAGAATTCCCATTTACCACCAAAATATGGAGGATTTTTACTGACATTCAGACACAAAGTTGTTTCTGAGAACGTAATATGTTGCTTTTGGATGTTCTGCCATAGTTCCTAAAGAAAGGAAAAAGAAAACATCCAAGATCATTTTTAAATACACAGTCACAGCCTTTCAAAACAAAGAACACAGAGCAAACATACGGAAATAGGTGATAGAAGGAAAGTGAAGAAAGAGCTAATTTTTAAATTTATTTTACATTAATTTAGTGGCATTGTTGTAAGCAAATGTCTGAAAAACTAAAGTGAATGCTTGCTTAAAAAACAGTAAAATAATCACTTCTTGTCGTTTTTTTCTCGTTTTTAATGAATAAATGTACAGATTTCATTTATCATAAAATAACTCGTGAAAAATATTCATCACTACAATGGTGTTACAGTCATTTTTGTATTTTTTGTAATGAAAATTAAATTAAAGCACATTAACTAGTTCAGACATCCTATATGCAAAAATGAAAGAATGTCATAATCGATCTTATCTGTAAAAGTCCAGCAGCTCAGAAAAGAAACATTTTTTGGACGCTCATCGTTATAATCTTAACAAGTGTGGAATAGGAACGCATGGCGTGTTAAATAGTGCAGCAAACCATGAATCTACCCAGAACAACACCACCAGGTGCCAAACTCAGGAAACGAAAGAGAAAAGAAAAAAATAGAAAAGAGTTCCAGCATTAGAGAACCAATAAATAATTTATCTGAATGCAGTCGACAATCTAGTGTTGCTTCTTTCAACCATGATGCCTAACGTCCCACAAAATGTGAGATAGCAGTAAGTTATTGTGTGTTAATGCATGCCATAGGGAAGTAGGGCTGGTTTGTGTATCTTTGAGATCTCACGCTGCAATTATGAAGTAATAAAGTAACTGGCTAAAATTCTGTTTGATTTTACTTATTTTATTTGGTGCTGCCTTCAACCATTACTAACAAATAATGTAAACTAGTAACTGCAGTTTCTCCCTGTGTGTCAATAACACCCAGACGGTTACTTAATACAAGCACCAGAATAAGTCAGGAGAGACTCTGGGGAGGCAAGAGGAAAAACAATAGTTCTACATTTCTGTAGAAAGAATCCTCCTTCCTGAAGACCTTGGGTGGACACACAACTCCAAGAGCTGGCGTCAAAACAACCTCACATAGTTGTGTCTCCACCAGAACCAGTCTGACTAAGGGTCTGAGGAAGGAGCAGATAAAGGTCATCTTACCCTCGTAGTGAACTTTTAACAGAGCATGTACATGAAGAGAATAAACCTTAAAAGTGAATAAAAGCATGATGAGTAAAAATGTACAATGTAAAAAGTAACAACCAGTGTAAATACAATTTATAAATGAATATAGTAAAGGAAGTAATTATAGTTGTGACTATATTATTATATATAGAGCTTAATAAGTAAAATTTCTTCCACAACACACACACGCACGCACACACACACACACACACACACACACACACACACACACACACACACACACACACACACACGCACACACACACACACACACACATAATGTTTCCCATAAATTATGTATTTTTTTTACCTTGATTTTATTGTGGATTTGTTATTTTACTATTTCTAGGAAAAAAAAAAAAAAAAAAATTTATCACAATTTAGAATGTGAATCTGTTCAATTATTGTTCAGAATGTTTTCATCTTTTGTATAAAACTGTACCAATGTTATTTTCACAATCATTCAGAGTCACTGTGTTCATATTGTTGGTGCAGTTTTATTTGGAATTCTAGTGTTTTGAAATGGCGAGTTTGTCAGATTGTGTTTTATGTAGAGAACCTGTTTAGTGTTTATAAAAATGTGTCATTTTTAATTGTGTTGTTGTGTTATTGTTATTCATTGTTCACATGTGTTCAATAAATGTTCATTAAAATATTCAAATGTTCAATAAAAACATTAAAATATCCATTCAGTTTTGTTCACTCACCAGTAGGTGGTAATATTGAGACAAATGTTGGTAGTTGTGTCACTCAACTGTAGAAGAGAATCAACTGATGTTTTCAAGCTGTTTGCAAACACTGCAGCTGCAACATTACAATGTTTGACAAAAGGAATAACGTTATAAATGCATAAAATTTTAATTTAAACAGATGCTGTAAATGATAATGATTTCTTTTGAGACATGAGATGCAGAATTGGAGAACTGCTGGTGTAAAACGGTAGGTTGAAGTGCAGTTTAGTCCGTTATTTACCTGATAATAGCAGTTATCTTTTATAATAGATTTAAGCCAAATGTATTAAGCAACAGGATAACAGCACAGAAATAGTTAAGATTAAACTGCAACCTGTAAGTTGATGATAACATGATGATGAGCTTCTGCAGCTGATGCGACGTCATAATCAGTGACAAAACCTCCTTTATCCATTTTACATCAGGAAGAAACCTTCTAACTCCATGTAAGCTTGATTTGGGTAAAATATTAATAAAGTAATGACACAATCAAATATATGATGATAATGTAAAACACAATACCAAGTCTGATGATATTATGTCCAATTATTACAAAAACCATAAAGTTTTAATCATTTCTTGAAAAATAACAGTTTTGGACACAAGAGGTTTGCACCCGACAGCAGCGATATGACGATGATCGATCGTAAGGAACAGCATGTTTGATGACACAAATATTGAGATATTCATCAGGAAGAAGAAATATTTATTGTTCTATAGTTTTGTGAAGAGATGAAGTGAATGAAGTAAAACCTACAGTCATGAATTCCATGTTGCTTTGTAGTGATGGAAGAGAGAGTAGTTTATTTAAAGAATGGGTTTATATTTAATCTGCTGAAGAATAGAATGGATTCTTTTTTATTTATTTTGCACTATATGAGAGACAAACTGAAATATTGTCCATGTTTTTGATTGACTGATTGATTTTTATTTCAAACACCAAATAACACAAATTAATCAGAGTAAAGAAAAAAAAGTAACAGTTGCCATAGAGCAGCCATACTCATCTCAAGGCCTTCGGGCCAAATCCGGCCCGTCGGGGACTGTTGACTGGCCCGCGAACATTCGTGTTCTAATATAAGATATTACACACAAAGTTGTCCCTGATCATGGTTTCTAATGTTCAATAATTTCTCCAACTATCACACGAGGAACTGGATGTAAAAGGAGTCCTCTTGTCAGTTTACAAATGACCCATTATGTTTTGGGGCCGTGAAGGCACTTAAAGTTTGCGCGGTTCAAAATCCATTACTGCAGTGCACAGTGTGCCTGAGTGGCTGCTTGGCTCTTGTAGAAAATGAGTGAGGTTAGTAAGCGGAGAAAAGTTGATGTTGAAAACAGACAGTTTAATAACAAATGGCCTGATGAGTTTGCCTTCATATTGCCATCTCATACCAATGCCACACCGTTATGTTTAATTTGCCAAATGATGGTTGCTGTCTGCAAAGTTGCTAATATTAAACGCCATTACGAGTCGAAACATGCTAGCTTCAGTGCAGCTTTCCCAGTTGGCAGCACTGCACAGAAAGACAAGATTTCAGCTTTAAAGTCGTCTTATTCAACCACATCAACAATCCTGATGACGACAGCCATTTCTGCTGAAAAAGCCACAGCTGCCTCGCTTCGTGTAACTTGGGAACTGGCAAAGAAGGGAAAGCCATTTGTGGATGCTGAGCTCGTGAAAGTCTGCACCTTGGGAATAGTGGAGGAGTTGTTTGCCGGTGACAAACACAAACTTGAAATCATTAACCGTGTGAAGCAGGTTCAGCTTTCCGATTCAACTGCGGCACGGAGACTGGAAACTTTGTACAATGACAGTTTTTCAACTTTACTTAATGAACTAAAATGTGTGGATTACACGTCAGTCACTGTGGACGAGTGTACAGATGCGACAGATACTGCACAGCTAGCTGTGTTTGTGAGACATTTCAACGGGGAGCTTTTCAAAGAGGAACTGTTGTGCCTTTTGCCCCTCAAGAGCAACACCACAGGTGAGGTCATGTACACTTCAATTAAGAGTTTTTTTGAGAAACATTCTGTGGCCCTGGATAAAATCAACCTCCTTGTGACTGACGGTGGGCCATCTATGACAGGACGAGAGAGGGGCTTAGCATCACGTCTCATGTCAGAACATCCCACAGTTACCTCGCTACACTGCATTATTCACCAGACGGTGCTGTGTGCCAAACTGTCCGGTGAAATGAAAGGCGCGATGGACACTGTGATCAGGATTGTAAATCACATTCGTTCAACTTCAAGCTTACAGCACCGGCTTTTCAAATTACTGCTGCAGGAGCAAGACGCACAATATTCAGACCTACTGCAGCACAACGATGTCAGGTGGCTGAGCAGGGGGCGAGTTCTGCAGCGCTTCTTTGCATTGCGCAAAGAAATCGCTGAATTTCTCTCCAGTCAGAAAACAAAGAAGGCAGAAGAGTTGTCTCAGTTTATGCAAGATGAGGAATCCGTGGCTCTGGTTGCATTTCTCTGTGACATCACGAGCCACTTGAACCAACTTAACCTGCAGCTCCAAGGTGGAGATTTCAATGTGGCAGAGCTCTTTGAAAAAGTGAGAGCTTTTCAGACAACATTGGGAGTTTTTGTGGCGGACATTGAGGGAAAACAGCTTCACTTCCCTACCCTGCATGGTGTTCTTACAAACGGGACTGTGCTGTCACACGGGCTCGGCGTTATGGGGGGGCATTCGCGGGCCATGCCCCCCCATATGAGCCACTGTGCCCCTCCTCCACTTGCCTAACCACTATCAAGCATTTGTGCCAAACTTTGAAATTTTTAGATTTAAATAAATCTTATAGAATGCAAAATCACACTTGGTATATATAGTATATAACACACAAAAAACTATATAAAAAAATTAAATTAACAATAAAATACATTTGATGTGAGTTTTTTGTGTTACGTGAAGATGCGTGGTTTCTTATTGGTCCAAGGATTGACCTGAACCCTAATTGGATGTCGTTTGAAAAAAGAGCGCGGTCAGACAACACCGGCATTTCGTCTACAGAAAATGGACATAAGAAAGTGGCTTCACGGTGCTCCATCTTCTAAGCCTCCGCCAATTCCATCAACAAAAGAAGATGCAAATAGACCTGGCTCCAGCACTGCTGTTTCTGAAGGACAGACAGCAGAGCCTCCGTGTCTCAGCAGCAGCCATGGCGCAACTGCTAGCATAAGTGCTACTACGTGTGTAAAAACACTCGTTGATCTCGGGACTGACCAGCCCAACCAAGTTGTTTTACATCAGTACCCTGCAAGTATTTTCAACGGAAGAAAACGTTCATTTGTTGCTGCTTGGTATCACAACAGAGAATGGCTTGAATACAGCGTTAAAGAAAATGCAGCATTCTGTTATTGTTGCCGGAAGTTCAGCGGCCATCGCAGGTGTCAGACACTGGATGCTTTTGTCAGTGTGGGATTCCGAAACTGGAAAAATGCAACTGAGAGAGATCGAGGATTTCATAAACACGAATCTTCAAAGGAGCACATCTCTTGTTACACCCTTTGGAAGGAGCGAGAGAGGCGCATCGATACTGGCAAGGAGATTTCAACACTCGTGAACGCAGATCAGCTACGAAAGAACAGGTATTATGTCTCCTCTCTTATCGATATCATCAGGTTTCTGACAGAAAATCAACTGCCTTTACGAGGGAAGATTGACGCTTTTGACAACATGTCAGAGGGAGGGAGTGGCCTTTTTCTCTCTTTATTGGACTACACAATTAAAAAAGATCCCGATTTGGCAGCAGTTGTGAAAACAATCCCACGCAACGCCACATACACCTGTCACGACATGCAAAATGAAATAATAAGTACACTAAGCAGTGTGGTGACTGAGGCTATTGTAAATGAGGTGGGGGATTCCTTCTACACTTTGAAAGTCGATGGAACCCGTGACCCCACAGGATGTGAGAATATTTCTATTGTAATCAGATATGTAAACGAGTCGCATGAGGTCACAGAGCGTCTTCTCACCATAGCAACTGCTGATAAGGGTGATGCGCAGACATTAACAGACACCGTTTTGGCAGAGCTAAGTGGAGCTGGACTTGACACATCAAAGATTCTTAGCCAGGTGTTTGATGGAGCCGCGCTGATGTCAGGGAAACATGGTGGCGTCCAGAAGCTACTGCAAGAGAAGCTCGGTCGGGATATACCTTATGTACACTGTCTGAACCACCAGCTACACTTGGTGATAGTACACGCAATGTCAGCAGAGACAGCTATAGTGGATTTTTTTCATGTGTGTAATGCCCTTTACAAATTCTGCAAAAAGCCGACAATTGCTCTGCACTATAAAGGGGCGCACCTTAAACGTCTTCTGGAACAAAGATGGACAGGACATCTTGCCACAGTGTCAGTCATCTTAAAATCATTTGATGACCTGACCTGTCTTCTGACTGAGATTGACACATCTTCGGCCTTTGGCGCAGAGGCACGAATGGAGGCTGTGGGCTTGCTGCGCGCAATGACCGAGCTCAGCTTCCCGTTCATTACAAACATGGTGCACACAGTTCTTGCACTGCTGGATCCACCAAATAAACTTCTTCAAAGTGAGGACACCGATTTGATGACAGGATTAAGTGTAGTTGCAAGTGCAACAGCTTGTGTGCGGAAACTCCGCTGTGATGAGGAGTTTATTAAGGTGTGGGATGCGGCTGCGGGCGCTCCACTGACACCCTTAATCCCAAAACGGAAACGCAAAGCGGCCACTAATATGGATGAATACGTCCTCGTGGGAACGACAGGAAACAGGGATAACCAGAACAAAACAGAAATGAAAAGACTGTACTATAGTACCATTGATGCAGTTCTTGGAGAAATGGACCACAGATTTAGCCCCGGCTGGGCGTTCGTACGTAACCCGCAGCAGACTCTACCGAGATGTGGGATTTCCCCGTCTTTATACTTATTTAGAAAAAACACAACATCGCATGAGAGAGAGGATGGCCGGTCCTTTCCCACAGGCGAGGATGAGTCCTGAGATCCTGTCTTGTAAACATATTTACAAGACACCCTTTTCTCACCCTTCCAAAGATAGGCAGTTACACAGGCACCAAAACAAGCAGAATAATATAACAAAAACAGTATACAGGTGGTCACTTGGGACAAAACAAGCAGTTATATAACACCAATAGTATACAGATGGTCATTTTAGGACACAAATTAGATATTCCCATATCAGAAGCCCATTATGGATTTGACAGGTTCGCCTGTTATTGAAACTGAGTACAGTGTTGCTAAGGCCTTTTTCAGCTCTCAACAGCAATCACATCAAATGGAGGGGGACTGGACTGTGCAGTGCATCCTCTCCAAATACCAGGCGCACCTCACCGCAATGCCAAGTGTCTTGACTGCGTTCAAGCATGCGCTAACATTTGGAGCTTCCACAGCAATGTGTGAGAACTCATTCTCCACCCTGAGAAACGTATTTTCAGACCACAGACGTGCAATGCTTCATAAAAGAAAGGCCCAGTTGGTTCAGCTGGCGTTTGAAAGAGACTTGACCAAAAAGTGCACAACTGAGTGGAAGGACATCGTTCTCAGGAGGTTCAGCATCAACACTCGCCTGCAACTCTTTTAAGGTGAGACATGCATTTAATGTATCCGTGGTGAACACCTTGGCTTTCATTTGCACACGAAATACAGTGTTTGTGTTTGGTTTGTATGGATTTTTCAAATTGGAGAACTACTGTTCGCGTTCTAATGCATGCGTTGCATGATGAATGAGAGAAAATCGAGGGAGAGAGAGACGTGGCCTGCGTCGCCGCGTCACACACTACTTTGGCTGCACAGCGCACTTGTGCTTAAAGGAGAGATTTTTCAGATTTGTTATTTGGTGTGGTTTGCTTTGTCGACCAGTGTCAGTAATATATATTAAAACATCTACATATATAACTCTTGAACGGGAATTTGTGCCCCCCTATACTTATTATATGCCCCCTGGTGAGACGAGCGCTGGCGCCGACACTGCTGTCACATATGGTATTATTGCTGAAAAATCTGTCAGAAAACTTCAGATCGCGGTTTGACAACTTCAAGATCCCACAGCAACTGCTGCTTTTCGTGCTCGACCCGTTTGCTGTCAGTGTCACCGGGAGCTGTTCAGCAGAGGCAAAAAGCGCGGTGCCTGAAATCAACGAGGGCGCTTTCCAACTGGAACTGGTCCAAATTCAGGCCAACGATGTCCTGAGAGCCAAGTTCAAAGAGGAGAGACTATGTGAGTTTTGGGCGCACTCAGTCCATCAGTATCCGAACTCAAAACGACTCGCTATATACATGTTGACAATGTTTGGATCCACTTACGTATGCGAGTCGGGCTTTTCAGTGATGAATGTAATTAAGGACAAAAAGCTCAACAAACTCACTGACTCGCATCTCAGCCAGTGCTTGCATATTGCCCTGACATCTCACAAACCATCCTTCAACAACCTCTCAAAGGACATGAGATGCATTATTTCACATTAAGAGGGGACTGTGTGTGATGCATTAAGTTGGAGCATCTGATCCCATACATGTGTTTTCTGGTCCGGACTGTTTCAAACATCTTTTTGTTCTTTGTTATTTTATAATGAGCGAAGATTTTTCTGAAGTAGCTCTTCCAATATTTGCTGGTTTGCACTGTGCAGCTATGTTTTTGTTATTTGAATCTTAACATTTTGTGCATCTTTCACACTAAAAGAATAAAATGAAATATTTTTCATTTTATTTTTTTAAAAACTTGTTAATAGTTTATTTATTTTATGCAATGTTTGTATGCATGGTTTAAAAAAAGAGTTCTGGCTATACTGTTAAAGATGGTTCAGAATAAATATTGCTGAATTGCAATGGAGCTAATAAAAAGTATCAAAATATGAGCACAAGCTGTCAGCCTTTTTCAAAGTTTACTGATTTTGCATGATGGTTTATAAACTGGCCCCCGACCATTTCTTATTTTCTAAATCTGGCCCTCAGCCCTATCGAGTTGAGTATCCCTGTCATAGAGTCTGAAAAAGAGCAGGATGAAGTTTAAAAACTTAATTATTCCTGCCCCCCTTTTATAATCATATTTTATTTTCCTTTTTTTTTAGGAAAAAATACATACAGGAAAGAATAAATATAAACATGTATGTGGGGGTATTTTCTTTAATCAAGAGCATACTTGTTTGCTTTGACAGCAATCAATGACTGTTCATTCATTACAAGAGTTCTCTGCAACCCTTAAATATACAACTCCACATATACTCCACAAACAATGTCCAAACAATCTGATTTGTGTTCACCAACCATCACATACTGTTGCCTTTTAGTTAAATAGCTCTGAATCCATTTCAGCACAACCCCTCGTATCCCATACCGCTCCAATTTATTAATGAAAATACCATGGACAAAATAACCCTGCTGCTAATAGTTTCTGATCTATACAGTTAGTAATTTCCTCTATTAAATGCATTATCGCCAAAGATGTTGATCTGTTGTTTGTAAATTGAGTCTGATAAGATATTATGTTTGTTATTAAATCTATCCAGTCTTTTTATAAATAACTTTTCCAGGATTTTAGAAAACTGTGAAAGCAATGAAGCAGGCTTGTAATTTTTTTAAATTTGTATTTGTCTCCTGTTTTGAACAATGGTATAACTTTTGCTATTTTTATTTTACTTGGAAAAGTTCCTGTTTGAAATGATGAATTACAGATATGTGTTAATGGTTTAGAAATTCCCAGAATAACCTTTTTGAGTATTACCATGTCAGTTTTATTCCAGTCTGTTGATGTCTTATTTTTGCATTTACTTACTGTATTATCTCATTTTTTCCAGCTTTACATATAAACAATGAGATAACGTTTCTTGTTATTGTTTCTTCATCATCATCTTCAGGCACCATTTTCATTCTTTTCTCTTGCCAGTTTTGGTCCAACGTTAATAACGAACTCACTGAAGCTATTGGTTTCATCATTTATGTTGGTAATTTTTTGCCATTATCAATAAAATAATTGGATGATGATATTTCCTTAGACACATAGTTAATAATACCATTTAATATTTTCCAAATCTCTTTAATATTGTTTCTATTTTCCTCTAATACTTTACAATAATAATTTTTCTTACATGTTCTCATTATGGTGGTTAATTTATTTTTATACTTCTTATATTTTACTTTTGCTTTCATTGTTCTACATTGTAAACATTTTCTGTATAAACTGTTTGTTCTTCTTGATGGCATTTTTTTATCCTTTTGTAATCCATGGACAATGATTATATTTATATTTACTTCTAAATTGTTTTATGTTCATCATTTAAAAATTTGAAAATTCTTAAGATTTTGTCATATGTTCTATCAACATCTGCTTCTTCCAATATAGTTTCCAGTTACATGTTAAGAGCTCATTTTAAATGCATTATTGTCTCTTCTGTCCTCACCCGCTTATACTTTAACACATTATCCCTTTTGTCCTTGTTATAGTTATAATAAATGGCAAAAACTGGCAAATGATCACTGATATCATTGATCAGTAATCTACTCACAGTTTTGTTGTGCATTTCATTTGTGAATATATTATCGATAAGTGTAGCACTTTGTGATGTAATTCTGCTAGGTCTTATTATTTTGGGGTACAGGCCTATGCTATACATTGTATTGATAAACTCTTCTGTCATATTATACTTATTTGGATTTAGTAAATCTATGTTAAAGTCATTACAAATAAATATATTTTAATTGCATGAAGTCCTAAACTTTTCATCCATCCATTCTTTGAGAATCTCATTTCTGGAACCTGGTGTTTTATATATACATCTCAAAATAACATTTTTCCTATTTTCCTGACAGATTTCTATTGTTATAACTTCCAATATATTATTGATAACTGTTGTCATTATTTCTACCAGCTTATAAACATATTTCTTGTCCACATAAAAGGCCACTCCCCCTCCTCGCTTATTTTTTCTGTTTATAAAGATCAAATCATATCCATCTAATTCGAAGTCTGTTCCCTTATCTGGTTTCATCCAAGTCTCTGATACTGCAATGATACTGAAGGCTCTGCTGGCTTTTATGCCGGGTCTTGTCTTTTTTTTTTTTTTTTTAGACTACTAATGGTTCTAATTATAAAAGGTATGATACCTGTTGGTACACAAATCTGTTAGGTCAACCCTCTAGTCATGATTGATTCTTGGCTTAACCAATTACAGCTGAGCACCGATGCCCCCACCCTCATGGGCCACGGTTGTCATGTCAGTCAATTTGTTTTAAAAGGTCTCTATAAATAAAGTTGGACTGGATTCCTGATGTTGGAAATTTAAATTGAGCAGATAATGTTTTGTGTGTTATTTTCTTAATGACTCCAGGCTGATGTTAACGTCCTCCTCTCACCTTTTTCAACATACATAAGATAACAAGACAAGATACATTTAAAAAAAGATATTGAACCATTTATTTATTCACCCATCTTTATTAACATTTAACTAAATTTGAAAAAGAAATAAAACCAGAAAAAAGGCTAAATAATATCCACACAATAGCATTCTTAGGAATCTTGCTCATCACACTTTAAAGCGTACACCATCATTGTTCAATCCTTGAAAGACATTCAGGGAAACACACACACACTACATAACACCAACAACCTCTGACAGGGAGAAAAAACACCACATAACATCCAACATATGACTTGGTTATAGTACACTTGCATATTAAATAAGCAGAGTACTAAATACTTACACAGCTGAGCACATTGAAATGTTATCAAAGCCAGTTAACTCTATTAAACCCATTTTAATACTGACAGTAAATATTTCAGTTATTTAATGTTTAACCTGTAAAATACAACAAGGGTCAATTTGTTTTTGTTCAATCCATGGTCACATTATTAAAAATCTTTTCATAATTTTGTTTTAATCTGCTTTTATGTATTATGTTGCAGACGAGGTATAATATGGACATGGCTGTTAAACTTTGTACATGGTTTAAGTTTTCTTACGTTTTTGCTACAAAAAGCATAAATATGAACAAATAAATTCAGATCATGTAATATTTTAAAGAAATATGATACAAAACTGGACAAATAACTGTCTGATGGACGCTTGGACGTCTAGAACAGCTGCTAACACGTTTAAACAAGAATATTGTTTCTGCTTGTTGTCCACAAGTCTCTTCTTTTGGTGGTAATAATCTTCTTTTCATGGATCTAAAACACAGATAAAGAAAACATTTTAAAGAAATAAAGAAAATGAAAATGGTGAGATTTTTAAGTTAAATGGTAAATATGAGGTGATGACTGTTAAACTACGATGAGGGACAAAGAGACATCAGAAGCTGATTCATTCACAGTAAATGAACTAGTTGGTCAAATATCTCATCCAAGTTAAAGACAAAGAAAATGTTTTATTTTAAAATAAAACTACATTTTCCTTTGATAAATTTCATGTAAATATCTAAATCTAAAAATTCAACAGCTGTAGTAAGATTGAAGAGGTCCATAGTTACTACTATACAATAACGAAGAAATTTTATTATAAATATATAAATGCAGTTATTTTACAGCTACTATTGTACTTTTACTACTATTGTGTTCAGTAACACACTTTATCTTTCAATTAGACTCTATTTTGTAAAATATTTTATGTACTTACTGTTCTTATCATGACCTTTAAGGTTAAGATGAGATGTGACGTTGATGTATTCATCTGCTGGTGCGTCTAAAATAAATATTTACATACATTTAGGGCGAGTCATGCTTCCCTACATTATATGGTCTTCTGACAGCTCCACATGAATCAGGTTTATACTGTACCACTTCCAGTGTTTCCACAACCTCTGACTGATTCGTAGACAGCAGCATCACCTGCATGTCAGAGAAAATAAAGAAAATCAGATTTGTGACAAGTTACCACTTTATTACTGTTGCGAAATGCTAAATGAATAGTGATGTTTAATATGTTTAGTTTGCTGAGTATGAATTTGCCTGTATTTCATGATTAGTTGCTGTTAAAACTCTGACATGCATATGAATCGTTTAGTTTCTAAGAGCAATGACAGTGTTTTATTTTGAAGTGCTTTATTTTGAAGTAACAGGAAGTGATTGTTTTCAAATGGAAGGACACAGTTTTGCCATCTTAGTGACTTTGTCGCTATACTGAGCAGTGTTCAGACTTTTATGTAAAAAGCAACAAATCTAGCGACTTTTTCTGGTGTCATTGGAGACTTTTGGAGACTGATGTGAATGAACGTAGTTTATTCTTCTCAGTGAGGAGTGGGTGCTGCGCAGACTCCTCCCCCGTCCAAAAGCACTCAGAAGAGGCTTGGTCCTCACGCAGCAGCAGCTGCATTCAGAGCAGCTGATGTTCAATGTTTCATGATTAAACTGAAACCTTCAGTTTCTGCTGCTGGATGATCCGCGCTGGCTTACTGTCAGATAGTTCATTCATTCATTATCTACCACGTAGTCCGTTAAAGGTCGCGGGTAAGCTGGAGCCTATCCCAGCATCTTAGCAGGTGAGAGGCAGGGTACACCCTGGACATGTCTCCAGTCCATCGAAGGGCCAACACAGAATGAGACGAACAGAGAAGCTGGAGAACTTGTCTCTACAGAGAAAGGCCACCAGGTTTCAACCTCCCCCAGCCAAGGCTCCAACCAGCAACCTTCTTGCTGTGAGGCTGTGGTGCTAACCACCACCACACCACCATGCAGCCTATCATAGTAATGTCTATTAATGAAGAGTATGGACAATAACATTTAAAAAGTTAAGTGTTGTGACATGTTGCAGGCTCCTAATTTAAAAACAAACTACACTTAATAAAATTAAACTAAAAAACCAAAGAAAATACTGACCGAAGAATTTATTTTATTTTATTTATTCATTTATTATTTTGTTGCTTATTCAACATTTTTAGGTTGTCTTTTTGTCAGTTGTTGCTTTTCCCACGACATCCCTCTACACGGCAGCCTCCTTTACAACAAGCCTGTTATGTACAAGGCTGATTATGCAAATTAGACAATGACGTCATTTAGTGACTTTTTGAACAGCCAATAGCTGTTTAATAGTTTAATAACATCCGTTTTGCCTGATTTATGAAGCTCCAGCTACGTAACAATTACAAACTGAGACATTATTTGTAGGACTGACCATGAAGGAGAGAGGAATAAGCCTGAGTTTCATTCTCGTTGACTGACTGTTGTGTAGCAGAGACTCGGTCGATGTTCAGAATCTGATTCAACCTGAGAAATAAAAATAAATAATGTTCATTTAATAAGAATCATGTCATGAAAACATTTGTTATATTTAATGTGAGCCATGTACCAACCTGTTACAACATGCATCTGTAAAAAAATAAAAAAGAGATGAAAATGAGTTCTTGTATAATTAATCTGTTTAACCATGTTAGAATAGTTAGTCATTTTCAGTAAATCACTTTCTACCATTTTCAATAAGTGATAAAAGTTTTCACCTTTTTTTCTGCAGCAACACAACAGCAGCACAAAGACAATGTGCTGCTGTTGTGTTGTGTTCGTATGGGGTGGTATTTTTAATGTGCTCTTGATTTCTTACACAAGTTTGATGAATAATGGTGACAGTGTGGTGTCTAATTATTAGCATCATGTAGGCAGTATAATCATGTTTAGATGTACTAAACACATTTAGGAATTAGGGTTTGTTTCTGTAAGTATCACATGGATCCAGCAAACTCCACAACCTTTAAAGTAGGCAGTACCACATGAACTTGGTCAACTCAATGAACCCTATAGGGTACAGCATCACATGATTTCATATACAAGTCTCAGGGGTTCCACATGTTATCTTAGGACTGTTCTTTGTCTGTGAACCTATATAAGGCCAGTGGGACCCATAGTCCAGGGGATTTCTCTACAACTGGCCCAGAGACCTCACAGATGCTGCAGATCTGTTTAAGATGTCACTTTTCTTAATAAACCTTTTTGTATTTTGCATCAAGCTGCTGTCTAGAGCTCTTTTTACCACTAAACTATTGTTCCACATCATCTGCTTCAAGTAAATCACAACAAAAGTGAGACAGAAATGTTTATAAAGTTCAGCAGGAAAGTCATCAGGTCCAGGTGATTTATTGCTGGACGTGTGGAAAAGGGCTTTATGGAGATCTGCTAATGTTAAAGGTGTTTCAAGCACATCTGCTGTTTCTCTAAACATCTGAGGTAGATTAAGATTTAAGAAAGATTATATGTCCTCTTGGGTTGGATCTTGTTCTGATTAATGTAATTTTATATAAAGTATGTTATTAAGTTTATTTATTTATTTTATTTATTCATTTGCAATAAAGAAATTAAGGTCTCACCCTTGGACCGTTTGCAGAGACACAACAAAACCAGGAAAATCAATAATATGATTCCAATAACAGATCGAACCATCAACAGCACAGGAAATGAAGAGCTTTCAGGTCTGGACACAGCTGGAAACACAACAGAAAGTAATAATGTTATTTATATGAAGGGTTTAGAACATAAATAGAAAAATGAATGTGATTTCAAGCTTGAACACAATGGAAAAAATCCAGATCTACAGTAAAAACTCACCAACAAACTTTTTGTTTCTCCTGCTTTGAGCAGAAAAATGATTTACAAAGTAAAATGTATGATAATTTAATCCTGCTCACCTGTAACTGACATCCAGCTCTGTTGTGACGTCTTTCCTGCATGTTGACACTTGTAGAAACCTTCGTCTGACTGTGACACTGCAGAGATGTTCAGCTCCTCTCTGCCATCATGTTGGAGAAGTTTGTCATTGTGATAGAAAGAAACATTGGAAAGTGTGTTTTGTTCTCTCAGTCTGCAGCTCAGACTGACAGAAGCTCCCTCAGTCACAGGATGGACGGGGCTCACCAGGATGACGCCATCATCATCATCTGTAAAGAAAAGTCAGTGGATAGTGACTTCCGGGATGGCGGCGAAGCAAGTGGCAGCATAATTCCCAAGCTCTCAGAGAGGTCCTATGTTTACCCGGTTTGAAAAGAATTTATCTATCTTTTTGTGTAAAATGTTATGGGGAAATACAAACTAAGGAAAACTAAGGCGACAGAAAATCAACTCTGCAACAAAAACGAAGAAATGGCGACGGGAAAAAACGGTGAAACTTCTACCGCAGCCGAAGCTAATGCATATACGGATGCTCTGCAAGCTAGCATCGTTGCTATCCACGTGGAAATAAAAGCAGGACAAAATGATTTGAAGAAAGACCTAAACGAGCTGTGTGAGACAATAAGACGAGATGTGAAGGAAGAAATCAGAAACTTTAAGGAAGAAGTTAACCAGAAATTGAGTGTGATCGGGGACGGCCTCAAAAACACTGAAGTGAGGATGGATGATGTGGAGAAAAGAGTGGCAGACATAGAGGAGTGGAACAGCGGTGCCAAGGAGGTGCTTCTACAAACTCTGCAGGATCAAGAACGCATTCAGTTCAAGCTGGTGGACCTGGAAACACGCTCACGCAGAAATAACCTCAGAATCTTTGGAATCCCCGAGGGAGAAGAGGGGCCTAACGCTTGTGAGTTTTTGGAGCGGCTCATTAAGACAGAGATGTCACTCCCTGACATTGACCTCAATATACAACGCTGCCACAGATCTCTCGGACCAAAACCTCTACCGCAGGCCGCCCCGAGATCTATGATTGCCTGCTTCCTCGTTTACAAAACTAAAGAACAAGTCCTAAACGCCGCATGGAAAAAGAAAGAAATACATCTCAAAGGCAGAAAAATTTATTTTGATCATGACTACCCAGTGGAAATTATAAACGTAAGGAATACGCTCCTCTGAGGAAGGTACTAAAAGAAAAGGGACTCCGTTTTCACACACCACCACCCGCGAAACTTCGTGTTTTTTACGAAGAAGGACCCACAACATACAACACCGCCAAGGAGGCGAGGGACTACATGCTGAGGAGGGGGATTCTGATGGCTGAATGTGTTGCCCCTGACACACCTGTCAACTTATCCCAGATTGACGTAACAACAACACCCCGCAAAACCCTCAAAGAGAACTCCTGGGAGACTCGTGGATCTACTAAGCGACAGGACCGGGCTATGGATATCGAGAGAGCAAGAGAAAAACTCACTCACTGTCACACAGTGGTAACAAGGTCTAGAGCCCACCCGTGAGTAGATTACCAGAGACAATTGTGAGCACATGCGCGTGCGCACGGACTCATACAGACACTCAAAGGTTATGGTTAAATAAATCTAAGACACTCAGTATATGTATGTAAAATAGATAGATTGTCTCCCTTTGTTACATGCCGTTTGGATACAATCTTTGCCCTATTATGAACAATTTCTATGCAGTTGCAGAGAAAAATGGGCCCTTAGTTAATAATAATTCACACTATTTTAGGATCATTATCTGGGGGAAGGGACTAGCTCTTACCCATTATTTATGTGTTTTGATAAGACACAAATGAAGATGCTAGTGAGCATCTGGAGGGGCCCTCCAGGAGAAGGACTCCCCTCCCTGTTCAGAAGTTATACTTTCACTTCACTGTTGGAGGTCTTTTCTGTTGGTTTGATTTTTGGTTTTGCACAGATGTTCCCAGTCTACATGTTCAGGTCTAGAGAGAAACCTAATGTATGTACGTATAAGATTCTAGGGATAAGATGGTGAAGGAAGAATACAAAGTAATTACCCTAAATGTTAACGGTCTACAAAATCCCATGAAAAGGAATAAACTACTTACTAAAGTGAAAAGAGAAAAACATCATATCGTTTTCTGGCAGGAGACACACTTGATGATAAAGAACATGAGAAATTAAAAGCTTTGGGTTTTAAAAACACTTACTACTCATCCTATAAAAATGGAAAAACAAGGGGAGTTGCAATACTAATTTCAAATAGAGTAACATTTCAACTTGTTAAACAGATAACTGATAAAGAGGGTCGGTATGTTTTAGTAACAGGATATACTGACCACAAGCTTGTGACCCTTTTCAATGTGTACAGACCACCAGATAATGATGTAATGTTCATTAAGAAATTATTCAATATAATTACAGAAGAGAGTTCAGAAATCTTTATCAGTGGGGGGGGGCTGGAATATTCAGTTAAACCCCTGCCTAGACTCCACCAATACATCTAAAAGAATAAACCCAGAGACAACTACAGTCAAAAAACTTTTGTTTGAATCAGGTATGATGGACATCTGGAGGGAGCTTCACCCAAAAGAAAGAAAGTTTACATTTTACTCTCATCCCCACAAGGTTTACTCAAGGATAGATTATTTTTTCATGTTTAACCGAGACAGACATATAATTAAAGGATGTGAAATAGGGGTAAAAGATATCTCAGACCATGCTGGAGTGTACCTTTCTCTCTATCTGGACACCGAAATCAAAAACACAACCTGGAGGCTTAATACAAGCCTGTTGAATGACCCACTGTGTATAAAATACATTGAAAAGGAAATGGGTGTGTATCTGGAATACAATGATAACAATGAGGTGTCCCCAAGTACTCTATGGGATGCAGCGAAGGCAGTAATTAGGGGCAAAATCATTGCGTGGTCCTCTACCAAAAAAAAAAGAAAAACTCCAGAAATTACAAGAATTAATAAGTAAACTTAAAAACCTAGAAACTAAACATCAGGAATCTGATGACCCTCATCTCTCATACCAGATACAAACGACTAAGCAAAAAATAAATGAGATATATGATGCCTATGAAGAAATGAAAGCTAAATTTATTAAACAAAGATATTATGATAATGGTCCCAAAGCTAAGAAACTATTATCTTGGAGGATTAAGAAACAACAGGATGAAAGATCCATTTACAAAATTAAAGATGCACAAACTGGTGAAACATGTCACAAATTACAAGAAATACAAAACACTTTTGTGAATTATTCTAAAAATCTATACACACAACCAGATGGTGCCGGTACCCTGGACATTGTGAACTTTCTGAATTCACTGGACCTGCCATCCATTGGTTCAGAACAAAACAAGAGGCTGATGCACGAAATAACAAAGCAAGAACTGGATACTGTAATTTCCAAATTAAAAACAAAAAAGATGCCAGGGACAGACGGTTACCCAGCAGAGTGGTACAAAAAATGTAAGCATACAGTGTCACCTCTGCTACTGGAATGCTTTAACTATGTACTTAAAGGTGGTGAGATTCCAATATCTTGGAGGCAAGCCATAATCTCTGTAATTCCCAAGCCCGGTAAAGATAAATCTGAATGCGGTTCCTATAGACCTATATCAATTCTAAACTTAGACTATAGACTATTTACATCTATACTAGCAAAGAGATTGGAAAACATAATCCCAGAACTCATAGATGAAGACCAAACCGGGTTTCTCAAAAACCGACAAAGGCAAGATAATATAAAGCGAACCTTACATGTGATGGATTACATGTCCAGGACTGAAGAAGAAGCCATTGTTCTTAGTCTTGATGCAAAAAAAGCATTTGAATCTGTCAGATGGGAATATTTATACTTAGTATTACAACAATTTGGTTTTAATAGCTCTATAATTCAGGTTCTAAAAAACTTATATTATGCACCAACAGCTCGAATAAAAGTAAACGGCAGCCTATTTAACTCAGTAACACTAGAGAGGGGTTGTAGACAAGGATGCCCACTAAGTCCAACTTTGTTTGCCTTATTTATTGAACCGCTTGCCCAATCACTGAGTGAGGATAATGATATAAAAGGAATTTGGATAAGAGGAACAGAATATAAAATATGCCTTTATGCAGATGACATATTGATTACTCTTTTCCAGCCTGATTTCAGCCTAAATAAATTATTGTCCCGTCTGACAACATTTGGTCAATACTCTGGCTATAAACTAAACATTGATAAAACACAACTCATTTCATACAATTATACACCTTCATACCACATTACAAACCTTTGTAACTTAAGATGGGACAATAGCACTATTAAATACCTGGGTGTTAAAATTCCAAAAGATCTATCTAATATCTACACTCTAAATTACCCGCCAATAACCAAAGGAATAAAGGAAGACTTAAGTAGATGGACTTTGTTGCCATTTAACCTACATAATCGTATAGATATAATTAAGATGAATATCCTACCACGGCTTCTTTATCTCTTTCAGTCAATACCCTCAGCAATACCCATACAACAATTTACAGAATGGAGGAGGATGTTTTCAGGATTTATTTGGAAAGGTTCAAAACCCAGGGTTAGATATAAAACCTTACAACTACCTAAAGAAGAAGGAGGGCTCTCTTTGCCAAATATGGAGAATTATTACAAGGCAGCACAACTAAGATACTTAATATATTGGTGCGACCCATATTATAGTGCTAAATGGAAGAACTTAGAAATATCCCAGTTAAACATACCCCTACAGACATTAATAGGAGATAAGAATATGTACTCACAACAAAAAGAGCACTTGAACAGCTTGACAAAAACTGCCTTAAACATCTGGTTTGAAGAATGTCGTAAACTAAAACTGGAAAACCAAATCAAATTGCTTAGATGGATACCATATGATAGTGATTTTAAACCATCACGGATTGATGAATGATTTAAGTTTTGGACCTTTAGAGGTATAACTACATATTGTCTTATTTCCAGTGTGGAAGAACTGAATAGTTTTCAAACACTGAAAGACAAATATGATCTAGAAAAACAGGATTTCTTCAGGTATCTCCAGGTCAGAGCCCACTTTAATTGTGCAATAAAAACAGGAACCGGTTACTCAGGTCTAGTTAACATACTGATAGATGCATACAAGTCAATATTAACAGAAAACTGATCGCTAGATTTTACCGATGCCTACAGTCCTATATTAAGAACTCCACAACTTATGTTAAATCTAAATGGGAGAAAGAAGCCAAAATAACAATTTCAGAAGAAGGCTGGATGAAGATATTGAAAACTTTACTGAATACCACAAGCTCAGGTCTATGGAGGGAATTTATGTGGAAAAATGTAATTAGATTTTTCATTACACCAAAAATAAAACAACTCCAGACAGCCAGGCTGAGGGAGGGACAATGCTGGAGAGAATGTGGAGAAACACTAGCAAATCATTTTCACATATTTTGGAACTGCCCAACTATTAAACCATACTGGTTAGGAGTGGTAGAGGACATCAACTCAGTAATGGGTTACAAGATCAACCATGACTTTCGTACAGTATATCTTGGAGACACCTCATCCTGTACTAAATCTAGTGACAGATACTTGATCAACATATTGTTGGTCGCCAGCAAAAAGGCAATAACAAGACATTGGCTGTCTATAGATCTTCCAACTAAAACCGAGTGGCTAGGAACTGTAAACGAGATATATAACATGGAAAGAATAACCTTCTCCCTGAACCTGAACATAGATAAATTCAATGACTACTGGAAGAAATGGAAGACTTGCACACCCTCACAATGAAAATGAAATATACATACAATGATACGACTATAAACCAAGGTGTGTGTTGCATATCACACTGATGTAGGTGTTGATAATGTATGTGTTTTTTGTCTGTGTAGGTAATGGAACGGGAAATGGAGCTATCCTCTGAGGCTGATATAAGTAAACCTACTCTCTAATCTTAACAAAGGGATACAGTCCATAACAATACCAAAATAAAAATTCACTTCACCCTATGTAAAAATCTACAAATGCCAAGCTACTCTTAGACCACACTGTTATTTATTGATGGTTTCTCTTAACAGTCTGTGCCTGTTCTGATTGTTTCTGTTTGTTTACTGATCTATACTGGTGTTGTTTGTATGTACGAAAACAATAAAAAATAAAATATTAAAAAAAAAGAAAAGTCAGTGGATATTAAGTTCAGTCAGAGATCAGCTGGTAGAGAGATTCAGAAAAAGCTGATTTATAGAGAAGTAAATAAACTCTTTATCATTAAACACAGACATCATGTGTATTTAAAAACATACACATGTCCTGTATATACATATATACACACATACATGTTTACACAGATCTAGACATGGTGTGGCAGTGGTTCAGTCTAGTTCTGAGTGTGGTCTGTCCAGGGCAGGTGGTGGTGGAAGTATTGTAAAGCCTGACAGCAGCAGGCAGGAATGAAGAAGAAATATTTATTGTTCTATAGTTTTGTGAAGAGATGAAGTGAATGAAGTAAAACCTACAGTCAAGAGTTTGATGCTGCTTTGTGGTGATGGAAGAGAGAGTAGTTTATTTAAAGAATGGATTTATATTTAATCTGCTGAACACAGAAGGAATTAATCTAGCAATAATAAACACAAAATCATAGGATGTAATCACGAGACAAACACTGAAAATCCATTTCTATATGGAAATGACATTAATGATAAGTGATACTTAAAAATGAAAACAAAACATCATAACATACCCTGTACAATGATGTTGACTGTGTTGCTGAGCTTTCCTGATCCAAACTCACACCAGTAAATCCCACAGTGGTACCAGTTCATGTTCATGTTACATGAGGATTGAGCCATTGTTCCCCAGTAGGAGCAACGTGACGGATAACCTGTTTCTGTAAACCTCATCACTCTCCACTCAGCAGAGTTTCCTCCACAGTTCAGTGAAACAGAGTCAGATGTGAAGTGTTGAACTCTGTCAGGATTCACTGTGAGAGACGCTGCTGGATGAACATCTGAAAAACAAACATGTAATGAGATTTCTATAAAAACACATTAAAATATAAAAATACCTCATTGCAAATATTCCTTTGGTTTATATTTTATTTAGTTCTGAAGATCAGAGCTCACATGTCAACAAGATTATCAAACTGGGATTTTATGAACATTTTTTAATATGTTTTAAATGATAAGCTGTGTACATCTAAACACGTTGGTTTTAAAGATAGTTTTAATCACAGAGAAAAATATTAGAATCAAAGTGAGCTCTGCAATATTATTACAATGACAATAAAGTGTTGAATCTGAAAACATAACTGATCCTCACTGAGAGGACAGAAACACACTGACCTGCAGACCAGAGAAACTTTACTTCACTGTAATCAGTGTGATACTCTGGGTCTCCTCTTCCAGCTCTACACACATATCCTGCTGTGTGTGTTTGTCCATGAACGATGTAGGAATCATGTTCAGTCCCAGCAGTGCTACCAGGCAGCAGATCATATCTGTACCAGTTGTATAACCGATCAGGAACAGATCCATCCTGCAGACGGAGGTTTAATCTCACATCTCAGAGATACTGACAATCCAGGACTCAGCCATGATGGAGACACAGAGAGGACAGGCTGGGGTTTATCTGCTGGTGAGAGATTTTTGAGAAATGTTTGTTATATGTATTAAAACGTCTACATTTGTTCAGATAAACTCTTCAATTAAAATACAAATAAAGGGGTTAATTATTGTTAAATATTCAGTTTAGTGGAATTAGAGAAACTGTGCAGCATTCAGATGGATGTCTCTTCGTTAAAGAAATTCACTTTTAAGAGCAAACTCATCATCAAATAAAGGAAATAAAGGAAATTTTGTTGTTAAGTTTTCAATAACTAACTAAAGATACATTTCATTGTGCTCATAAGATCCAACTCTGTCCTAAAGAAACAGTATCAGGTCAGATATACAGGGATTTGATTTAACTAAATATAATGATTTTTAGCAGATAAATGAAGTATCATCTGTTTCTGTACATTACTACTACACACCCATGTTATGTGTTAGAGATTTAACTGTATCAGTCAAAAATATATGTTTTCATTAATGAGGTATTACAGCTGACATAGATTCAATATTTTTCCTGTTTCCATGTAACTTTGTAGTACTTAATAAATTACAGATCCATCCATCCATCCATTTTCTGCCGCTCATGCGGAGTTGGGTCGTGGGGGCAGCTGCCTAAGCAGGGAAACCTAGACTTCCCTTTCCCCAGTCACATTCACCAGCTCATCCGGAGGGATCCCGAGGCGTTCCCAGGCCAGCCGAGAGATGTAGTCCATCCAACGCACCCCGGGTCTTCTCCGGGGCCTCTTTCCGGTGGGACGTGCCCAGAACACCTCACCAGGGAGGCGTCCAGGAGGCATCCCAACCAGATGCCCGAGCCACCTCATCTGGCTGCTCTCGATGTAGAGGAGCAGCGGCTCTACTCTGAGCCCCTTCTGGATCACCGAGCTTCTCACCCTATCTCTAAGGAAGAGCCCGGCCACCCTGGGATAAAACTCATTTCGGCCGCTTGTACTCGCGATCTTGTTCTTTCGGTCACTACCCACAGCTCATGACCATAGGTGAGGGTAGGAATGTAGATCGACCTGTAAATCGAGAGCTTTGCCTTTTGGCTCAGCTCCTTCTTCACCACGACAGACCAATGCAGAGTCTGCATCACTGCAGATGTGGCACCGATCCACCTGTCAATCTCCCGCTCCATCCTTCCCTCACTCGTGAACAAGACCCCAAGATACGTGAACTCCTCCACTTGGGCCTATTGCAGACCTGGAGAAAGCACTCCACCCTTTTCCGGCTGAGGACCATGGTCTCGGACTTGGAGATGCGGATTCTCATCCCTGCCGCTTCACACTCGGATGTGAATTGCTCCAGTGAGAGCTGAAGATCACGGCCCGATGAAGCCAACAGATCCACATCATCTGCAAAGAGCAGAGACCCAATCCTGAGGCCACTGAACCGGATCCCCTCAACACCTCGGCTGCGCCTAGAAATTCTGTCCATAAAAGTTATGAACAGAATCGGAGACAAAGGACAGCCTTGGTGGAGTCCAACCCACACTGGAAATTATTCTGATTTACTGCTGGCAATGCGGACCAAGCTCTGACACTGGTCGTACATTGACCGGACAGCTCGTACAAGCGAGTCCAGCACTCCATACTCCCGGAGTACCCCCCACAGGAGTCCCCGGGGAACACGGTCGAATGCCTTCTGCAAGTCCACAAAGCACATGTTGATTGGTTCGGAAAACTCCCATGCCCCCTCGAAGACCCTGAAGAGGGTGTAGAGCTGGTTCACTGTTCCATGACCGGGATGAAAACCACACTGCTCCTCCTCAATCCGAGGTTCGACTATCCGATGGACCCTCCTCTCCAGCATCCCTGAATAGACCTTACCGGGGAGACTGAGGAGTGTGATCCCACTGTAGTTGGAGCACACCCTCCGGCCCCTCTTTTTGAAGAGACCCCGGTCTGCCAGTCCAGTGGAACTGTCCCCGATGTCCGCATGATGCTGCAGAGGCGTGTCAGCCAAGACAGCTCTACAGCATTCAGAGCCCGAAGGAACTCTGGGCGGACCTCATCTCTGGGCTTCACCCTCCCACCGCACACTTGTAGGGCATGACCTCAGTGAATAGTGACCCGACTTTGGGGTCTCTAGCCCATTCCCGGGCAGAGATATTCAGGTGTGTGTTTCTTTCCCCATTCATTAACATGGAGGTCGGGAGATGCATGTTTTCTGAAGTAAAAAACGGGGTGGCTTTCAGCAACACGAATGATCTATCTCCACCATTCCATTTCACCCTCGTAGGGCATGACCTCAGGTTATACTGACCCAATTTTGGGGTATCTAGCCTGTTCCCAGGCCACATACGGCCCAAAAAGGTGAGGTTGACCTCCATCGGCCATACTTCAACATGGAGGCCGGGTTTGCAAGTATGAAACGGGGTGGCTTTTCGCACACGTATAACTTATCTCCACCATTCCACTGCAGGCTTGTAGGGCTTGACCTCAGTTAATACTGACGCAATTTTGGGGTCTCTAGCCCGGTTGGGGGCCGTGTAGGACCCTGACACGTTATAATGGAACAGTTTTGGGGGTCCTGCGCAGCCCCTGAGGGCGTGGGCCTGCTGGGCCACCCCCTCTCCCACCCCAGAAAGTTTCAGGGCCCACCGGGCCCCAGAAATTTTTTTCCCCATTTTCCACCCAAAAAAATCTTAGGCTCTCTTCCATTCTAAGACCCCGAGAGCATCTTTTTGAAAAGATGTTCCCTTGTGGAGGGAAAATTTTCTGGGCGTCGCTGTGCAACACGGGTTCAATATGTTGTTCGGGGGGGCTGCCTCGCACATGTTCCAGGTGTCCCCGGGCCCCTACATCGCACGGCGTGCCTGAGGGAGGCTTTCCAAGTGTCTATAAAAATGAATAGGTGTTTTTGGTAGGGTTAAAGCCTAATGGAAATTCATTGGATGTGGACGATCATTTTTTTGGACAAAATTTGTCCAATTTTGATCAAATTTGGACAGCATGCCCTTTCTCCAGGGCCCCAATTAGAATCCAAGAGCTGGGGGCCCCAAACCCTGTCGGAGGCTACTTCCTTTTCTGAGCACACTGAAGCTGCATTGTATTTGTATTGGGGGATTTGGGTAGATTTTTGACCCCTCCTATTTCGAGGGTCAAATCCACCCCAAATCCACCGGGGACACTGTCGGGGACTCAGAACACGAGATGGACCATGATTTGCTCGTTTTCGGCTCGGGATGCCCCGGGGTGCCGCTAGTGCCCCAATTTTTTTTTAGCCTCCAAAGGGCCTCCTGTGGTAGCAGGAAGCCGTGTCAAGCAATCTAAGGTGTTTCCAGACGTCTGGGACCAAAGGGCCCCGAAAAAAACGGTTCAAAGCTCTGTATCCCTTACTACAGCCCAATGTAAAAGTATTGCAGGTGCACGCCTAGTTCTTTTTCAACCTCTTATATCTTGGGTTGAGAATTCCCGGGGAGGCTGACATTTGGTAGGCAGCATCGGGGGGTTCCTCTGAACAGGAATCGAAGATCAAACGGGACCCCAGACCACTTTTGGGCAAAAGTTGCTCGGATCGAGCTGCCGTCTCTAGGGGGTGCTGTCTGAGTTTCCCGGAGGGTCCTCTGCAAACGGCAGACCAATCGGAGCACTTATAGAAAAAATTACCCCTTGGGGGCCTCGGGCACATAGAGGAGGCCCTGTTGACCACTTTTGGGGGTTTGGGGCCAGGGGGGCCAGTGGGGGGAGCCCACAGGAGGAGAGGCCCATGTCACCCTTTTGGGCTGAGCCCAACCGGGCCCCATGGGCAAAGGCCTGGCCACCAGGCGCTCGCCTCCATCCCCCACCTCCAGGCCTGGCTCCAGAGGTGGGGCCCTGGTGACCCACGTTCGGGCAAGGAAAACCTTGGTTCTTGCTTTCTCATCATCATAGGGGTGATTTGAGCCACACTTCATCTGGTCCCTCCCCTAGACACCTGTTTGCCATGGGTGACCCCACCAGGGGCATGAGCCCTCAACAACATAGCCGCTAGGATCATCAGGACGCACAAACTCCTCCACCTTCATAACTTAATGTTTTTGCCTTATTTAGATAAAACTGATGAAAATTCTGACTTGATAATAATGGATTAGATTTATATAGCGCTTTTCAAGGCACCCAAAGCGCTTTACATTGTGAATCCATTATTCATCCACTCCTCACTCATACCTCGTGATGGTAAGCTACGTGTGTAGCCACAGCTGCCCTGGGGCAAGCTGACGGAAACGTGGCTGCCAGTCTGCGCCTACGGCCTCTCCGACCATCACCCACACATTCATACACCAGCGATGCCAACACTGGAGGTAAGGAGGGTTAAGTGTCTTGCCCAAGGACACAACGACAGATGACTGCGGGAGCGGGAATCGAACCGCCAACCTTCCGATCATTGAACAACCTGCTCTACCGCCTGAGCCACTGCCGCCCCACATGATGAAAGACGTCTAACTTACCTGATACAGTTACTGAGACGACATCACTCCACTGTGTTAAATAAAACTCGTTTCTTCTTCCCTGGCAGCTGTAGTCTCCACTGTCAGTAACTCTGCTGATCCTGTGTTCTCTGTATGATGGAGGTCTATTTAACCAGATTGTTCTCCATTCATACGTCCACTGAGTTCCTCCACCTTCCTGGATCTCACATCTGGCAGTGATTGTCTCACCTCTGTATATCAGAGTCCAGATGGGCTGCAGGACCACTGTGGACTTCATGGAAACTGTTCATGAAAACATGCAGTTACAAAACTTACACACACAGAAAATCTACAGAAATATGACATGATTTCAAATTTTCATATCAACTCTGTTTTGCATATTTATTTTCTATATCCATGATTTGCAGACTAAATTAAATATGTGTATTTTTTTACTTGAAAATCATAAAAAAAATAATAGATGAAAGAATTAAAAAATCTAATTTAGTTACTACTAATGGTACATTTAAACTGAAAGACTGACAGATGAGGTATTTTACTGAATATATATAATGGAGAGGTAAAATATATATATATACGTATTAGACGAATAGAAACACTTCTGTCTCCTCTCTCGAACCTGACCAACATACACATACACATGCACAAGAAATGTTTATAAATCTTTAATAACTTTAGTATATGCACCTTTAGATCTTAATGAAGCAAAAACAAGTTTATCAATCTGGACTTGGTGTAACGTTCTTTCCTTTCTAAATTAATTTTCATCATTTATCTTGGATGTAACCTCATTTACCTCAGTTTGAAATAATCATGTAGATAAGAATGAGGTTACAGTTTAAATTAAATTACATTATTTTTACACTTTAAGAAATAATGTTTTCACAATAAATCTTCTGTCTTTCGGAAATCCATGTTGTTGTATTTAAAAAGAAATTTCTAAACTCACCAGTTTGCTGAATAAAAACTATGTCACTGAAAGATGAAGAAAAGTTTGTGTCTTTTCTAAATCCTTTGCAGGTGTAGTTGCCTCCATCTGAGCTCTTGAAAACTCCTCCTGGTTTATCAGATTGTTTGATGTGATGATTTCTGTACAGATTATAAGTGAATCCTGCAGGAACCTTCAGAGAACAGGTCAGAGTCACACTGCCCCCTGCTGGTATGATTGAACTGTCTGCTGTCAGAGTGGCTTTGGCTTCATCTTCTGAAAGTTAATGAAGAACAAGGAAATGATCATCACTGTGATGATGTAAGTTATCTATTAAAACAGTCATCAGATCAGAAATAAACTGAACACCAATGAAAACTTTGTAGTTACACGTTAGACAATCCAATCAGAATCATTAAAACACCAAATGAGGGGAAAGTCTTTTGGAGGAATTCTGTCATAATTTCAGAAAAATCCACAAACGTATAAAATACATGTCATGAAGCACCGATGCTGTTTATGAGGCTCTTTGTTTCATCTGTAGCAAACCTGGATGTGAAGCATTTCTAGTTCTGAATGTGTAATTCCTAACTTTGGCAGATCTTGTAGGAGACACTTAAACAACTTTTCAGCAGACGGAACAGCAATTCACTGATTTTACTGATATCATTTACAGTCTAAAATGCAATTAATGATAATAATAAACAATAAATTAAATAAATGACAAAATAAATTACAATAATAAATACCAGAAAACTAACAGACTGGGGAAAAAATTTCATGGATCAAGGTCAGAGTAACATCTAATTCCTTTATAAAAATCCACTCATCAATATACAGAAAAGAGAAATGTATAATTTTACATCCTTGTGTCTGAGAATGTGATCATGTCTACCTTCAGTAAATATACAGTATCTATATGTAATCCTGAAGATTTCAACTGAATAAACACAAAAAGAAACAGAAGTTGTTCTGGAGGTTCGCGGTGTGCCAACATCTTAATAACATAATACTGGTTTAACTTTCTATTCACTTATATATGAATATCCTCCCTGAGCCACTACAAGTTCATGTATCTCGGGGTCTTCATGAGTGAGGGAAGGATGGAGCGGGAAATCAAAAGGCGGATCGATGCCGCATCTGCAGTGATGCACACGCTGCATCGGTCTGTCGTGGTGAAGAAGGAGCTGAGCTAAAAGGCAAAGCTCTCGTTTTATAGGTCGATCTACGTTCCTACCCTCACCTATGGTCATGAGCTGTGGGTAGTGACCGAAAGAACATGATCGTGAGTACAAGCGGCCGAAATGAGTTTTCTCCCTAAGGTGGCTGGGCTCTCCCTTGGAGATAAGGTGAGAAGCTCCGTGATCCGCGAGGGGCTCAGAGTAGAGTCGTTGCTTCTCCACATCGAGAGGAGCCAGATGAGGTCGCGCGGGCATCTGGTTAGGATGCCTCCTGGACGCCTCCCTGGTGAGGTGTACCGGGCACATCCCACCGGAAAGAGGCCCCAGGGAAGACCTAGGACACGCTGGACAGACTATATCTCTCGGCTGGCCTGGGAACGCCTTGGGATCCCTCCGGATAAGCTGGTGAATGTGGCCGGGGAGAAGGACTTCTGGGTTTCCCTGCTTAGGCAGCTGCCCCTGTGACCCGACTCTGGATAAGCGACAGAAAATGGATGGATGGATGGATGGATGGATGAATAGCATATGAATATGAAAAGAAACTAATGAGATTATACATATGAGCTCAGTTTAAATAAAAACAGAAAAATAATTTCTCACCTTTAGCATTTGCATCAATGGACGTACGGAGCACTGCAATAAAGATGAAAACCTCAATAGATTTACTAAACTAATGATAAACTGAGACATTTTAGAAAAGAAAAAGCACAGATCAACAAGAGAAAAAAGAGGAGCACATTAAAACCAAAAACATTTCTACAACTTAAACAATACACATGCTGTTTACACACTTCTTCAGTCTAACCTGGACCAAGACACCTGCTGCTTAAACAATCTGATTAGCAAGGAACACACAGCTCTGTTCTTCTCAGGTAAACACATTAAACCAATGATACACAGTCATTCTCACTATATAGAAATATTTTCTATCATCTGCAGACAGAAAGTCAGTGATGTACTTACAGAATAACCCCAGCACACTGTTGGAGAAAACCTTAAAAATGCACAAGTAATAAAGAACAGGTACTTCTTCCCATAGTATTAAAATAGGCAGGTACTAATTTCCCACTTTCCTAATTAATACGGTACTGTTCCACACATTTTCTTTCTACCTTCTTCTTTAGGGTCTTCTCCTGCGTGTTCTTTGATGGATCAAAATATGACAGACTACTTCTCTCAGTTGACTAATTTATTAATTACAATTCATATGAGAAATGTGCAAATTACAGAGCCCTGGGTCCATATCTATCCCTGGCAAACAGACATAAGAGATGTCCGGCTGCCCACAACAGACAGGACACCTTCTTTCTATCCCTGGACCCTTATATATTACAGCTCCTCCTCCTTTCTATACACAGTTTTACTGACTAATGGTGCAGTTGCAAAAGTAGGGTCAGCTTCAGTCAAGCAGATATCTACCCCCCTCCTTATGACACCCATCCATTCGGTGGTTTCTTTTGATCTGGAAAACAGGTACAAAGAAAACACACACACACACAAGGTATCTCCTCTGAACTCCGGTTGACCCAGAAATTTCCCTTAGGGGTAACATTCCACATGTTGTTTTACTAGGAACACCCTGTTAGTCAGTATATGAGCTTAAAGATAAGATATGATTAACAGAGTAAGAAAATAAATGAAAATAAGTAACAGACCCAAGCCATCCCTTGATGAGTACCTCAATAAATTTATCTACAACACAGAGAAAAGAGTGATCCATCATCACATCCAGTCCTGCTGCACAGCCAGTCAGAAAGTCTTCTAATGTGCATCAACAGTAATGATGAAGGAGATGTTACATCTGACATGCATGTGAGACTAATGACTTTCTAAGTTCTTTTCTTAAACAAATACCACCTCCGTTTCCTTCCCTTTCACACCAAGCTCAGACAGCATTGGTAGTTTTGACCGCAGCAGTTGGTTGTCAGAGTTACATTTCCAGTCCACTGCATAAATAGCTGTTTCGTGTACAGAGGTCTATGAAAGGTCTTAATTAATATAATCCCCAAAGAATTATTGCAATATCATAAACCTCCATCTTTGTTATGTTGTTGACTTTTATTCCTTCTGTTCTGTCTCTGTTACATTCAGGAAATCTGTGTTTGTGTTTCTCTTGACTTCACTGAAGCTGCATGGCTGCCTTTACAGACCTACACACCAGACAGCAGAAATCATGATAAACATCTGCAGGAAATAGTTCTGCAACACACCTGTGAACATGCAGGGACTGGACACTGAAGTGATAAAGGAGTACCAGTGACTGGGTGTCCACCTCAATGATAAACTGGACTGACCCACCACAGATGCTCTATACAAGAAAGGTCAAACTCATCTCCACTAGCTGAGAAGGTCGAGGTCTTTTGGAGTTAGGAAGTCACTGCTGAAAACATACAACACTGTGCTAGCATCAGCATGTATTACTGTGTGGTCTGCTGGGGTGGTGAATGTACAGAACAGGGCAGGAAAGAACTGAACAGAAGCTGATCAGAGGATCCAGGTCAGTCCTGGACTTTACTCTGAGCCCCACAGAGAAGGAAGCAGCACCACAGCAGCTCATTCATCCCCACAGAAAACAGTTAAAGTAGTTCAGCCTAACCACAGTTGCTATAAATGGCTTGTGTTTTTTGTCTGCTACCCACTGTGGTTTTCTCCATCTCAGAGCTCTATTTGTTATTTCCCTCTGCAACACCTACACATCCTTCCTCTGGTGCATCTATAGATCAGATCTATATATAAATAAAAACTCTCATATGGATGCATATAGTGTCAAACCTGCATGGAATAGATTTAAAATCTCTTTATCTCTACATTTGTCATGTTTAGTTCACTTCATTGTTTCATTGTATTGATGCTACAGTCTGCAGATGTTCTCACATTGTGGTGGGATTGTGGTTTAGACCCCAAACCGTTGACTGAATGTGTCACTGAACTGAAGTTAAACCTTTTGTTTTACAAACAGAACCAAGTGAAAGGACAGCATTTACAGTCACAATGTTAAAAACTCTGACAGGTGAAGTGAAGAACACTGATGGTCTGTCTGTAGAAAAGGCCCCAAAGTCCTCAGTTCATTTAGTTGTTGTCAGCTGATATTCAAGTGTATTGCAAGAGGTGGGCCAGTTTACCGGTTAGTTGTATTGCGGGTGACGTCATCTGGCAGAGTTTTTCATGTGTAACCGTCGTGGTGGACTGCGGTCGCGTTTATGGGCAGCGTGTGCGTGAATGACCAGTGAGTATGGCTGGCACACAACCTTTATTGTGTTTGGAATGACACACGGCAGGGTATTTTCTGTTATTTATGGCAAGCAAAGTTTGAAGCTTGGACACGTTAATTACTCTGTGCCTGCGGCTAATTAGCCACTTAGCCTTCCCGTGACCACACCTTGGATTTAAATGTGTTCTGGTTATAAGTTACGTATGTGTATGCATAGTCCGGGTTCAGTACAGTAGTGAGAGTGTTACTGCTGCAGCAAAATGCGCTGTAACTAGTGCAAAGTAGTGTTTTATTGCCTAACGGGCGAAGCTAATGTTGACGTGTTACCGGAAGTAGCAAATGGAGACCTTCATAATAAGAGCGCTTTGCTAGTTCCATTACCGGAAGTGCTCTTGCTACTATTGATGGTAGCTTGACCAGACTGAAAACTCAGTGTATTGAATGTGTAGTGGGGGATTTAGTGTTCGTTTATTATATTGATCAAAGGGACATGTGTTTTCAAGCTGTTTACCTTGTGTTTATTTTCTGGTTATATTATTTACCCTGACCTAAGTTATGTTTGTATTGTTCATTATAGAAAAACCACACATCCACACACAACTGAGCAATAAAGCGGAGAACGAAACTACATCGGACTCTCAGTCTTTATTATCCCATACTCTGAGCGGCCTGAAGAAGTGCTCTGGCCGGCACCCCTGTGTGAACTCGGTGATCAAACCCTGAGTCAGCACCTCCCGGCCACTCCATTGCTTTCTCCACAACACTGTCCATGATACAAACTCCTGCTGGGATACATCGGATTGCTGCAGATTAAAGCAGAAAATATTTTGTGAAATTGTAAAGATGAACAGTTCTTATTTGAGATGCCTTTGTTTTTCACCCATGATGCTTTGGTAACCTTAAAAATGTTATCTTCAGAGCAGAAACTAAATAAAACACTAAATTAAATTAAATTGCTTTGTTATGTCAAACATTGTTAGGCTTCTAGGGCCTGAGAACAAACTGACAGGACAACTTTCCAGTTCTTCACCACATACAAGGAGGTGTGAGTGCAAGAATGACCTCATGCACCACATTTAGCTCAGAGCTAGTGTGTTTATAGCAGATAAAACTGTGTGTAAGACAAACTGTGAAAGATGTGCTTCAGTTTTTCTTTGTTTTAGTGCAATGATTCTGAAGAGCTCATAAAGTGACTTTAGTGTAATGCAATGTGCATTATCTGTTTTCACAGTTAGTGAATGTACAACAGGATGGCCAATATTTAGTGTTTCTGAAACATTATGTAAAGACAAGTCATCAAAATCATGAGCTGTGCCAATATGAAGATATTTTCTACTTTGCTTTATACCTTGAACTCAGTCTATAACTGTCTGTAACTTTCTTCATGTTTTCTTGTCAGTCAGGAGTAAATACAGTATGATGTGTAGAAAGCAATACATTTGGCTTGAAACTTCCACTTCCCCATTTTAATCCTGCAGCACAGAAAGAAAACATGAGCTCAGTGTGAAAGCATGGTGCAGATAAAATTTAAAGCAATAACAAAATACATATATATATAGACACAAAAACAAACACAAAAAAATGAATATATATCTTTGTCTTTATGCAGAACAGATGTGAATTTCCAGCTCCCTGCTTTACTCGTCATGCACTGAACTTCCTATGCATCACCACCAAGACAAATATGGCCATTTTTTCTGTCAATTTACATTCACTTTTCTGCATTTTCTAGCATTACTAGATACTGGACACTCAGATCTACAACTTCTTCCCCAGTCAATCAAGACAATCCAAAACATGAACCTGGTCTTGCGTTCGTGTTAATGTGTCTTATTAATGTGTTGAACTGCAGAGAAAGTGAGTGAGCTGAAACCTCTTACCCTCCGTGGGTGTAAAATCCATTCCAGACTGTATGAGAAGAGAGATCCACACACATTATCTCTGCAGTACAAAGTTATGATGTGTTTGAGTTGCCTCGTAATTCCGAGCGATAGGTGATGTGACATCATTGCCAGGTAACTGTCCTCTCAGTGCTGCAGCTCCCTTCACTCCCCCTCCCTCCTGTTGCTTCTTGTCTGAGAATGGATAATCCAACTCAAATCCAATGTGCACATATTTAAGGCTGAGAAAGAGAAAATCCTGGATGATTTTGAAATTCTGGCCCGATGCATTTTTTTACCTGTCATGTCACCCTAGCACAGCTACATGCATGATCCAAATGAGCAAATTAGTGGTGAGCATGCTAACAGTTAGCAGCAAACATGCACGCTGTTTGGTAATTTATGTTGAAGGGATGATAACATGACAATAAAACAGCTTTTTTAACTGGTTATGTTTACTGCTTCAAACAGCAGATATTAAATTTAACTCTTTAATATATTTCTGAAATAATTAATCTTATTGAAAGTGAAACATTTTCTAAATGTTCATCAACAAAACCTATGAGTCAGCAAATTTAATATTTTCTTATCAGCCTATAGGGCTGCCAACTCTCAGATGTTGGCTGTGAGACTCACGCATTTGAGTGGCTTTACATGCTCCCACGCTAAATCTCTGATTTCTCATGCTGAAATATACATAAAGAGCAATACCGGCTAATCTGGAGGTTCAAGAGGATTCTCAATGGGGACCACTACTGGGCTGGTGTCCAGGTGAAACAAATAAATAAGTGGGAACGGGCCTACGATATGCTTTTCTGAGAAGAATACATAGTAATGATGTAAAGACCAATAGTGAATATCTATTCCTCCTATAGCTACCAACATTTATAGAACTAAACTTTCAGGATAGGTAGGAACTACTTATTCTTCTGCCTGCCATAGGCATATGCAAAAAAGGTGCAGTCGCGTTGCAGCTGGTTTAAGTTTATAAACTTTTGAAAATGGGGAGTTTTAAATGGCCACACACACACTGGTTCTCGGGGTGGGTGCTGGCCCATGCCGGGTGGTTGTCTGGGGGACCTGGTCCTCCTGGGCATGGTGCCGGCCCTCTGCCTTGGGGAGGAGTTGCTTCTGGGTCCTTGTGCCCTGGGCCCTTCGCTATGGCCTCCCTGGATGGCATGTGCCTGGCGGGGTAGACGGCTGCAGATCTTGGCCTGCCAGGGCCTGTGCCCCGTGACCATGGGGGGCTCTGGCTTGGGCCTTCCTCTGCCACCCTCTGGGTGAGACCGGGGTTGTCTTCGATGTGGGGTGGCTTGGGTTCATGCTCTAGGATTACTGCTGATGGCCCGGGTCTCTGGGCTGCCCTAGTTTGCCTCTAGCCTCTGTAGAGACCTGGTTGCATTTACATGATCTCAATCACCACTCCTCATCAATGATCACTCCTTATTCCTCATCCTCTGCATACTGACACAGTCACTGAGCTGTCCAGTGGGTTTATACACTAAGAGATTTTTTTTTTCTTTTGACTGAGTATCTGGTACTTTATTGTTGTGATATATTTTGTGTATTTTTTTTTAATTATTTAGGAACTTTGTCAGCTCTGTTTTTTTTTTTTTTTTTTCAAAGCTGTAGGAAATTCTTTGGTGTGTTTCTGTACAGGTGTAGCAGTTTGTTGTCTGGTGATAGTTTGGATTGAAGGATTGCCTCCCCCTTTATCCTTGTATGGCCAGCAGTTGTTTGTCCTCTGCCAGCCACCGTATGAGGCTGAGCCCTGCTCCCCCGTTGTGCTTCCGCATTCCCCATTAACACGCCGTAGCATTTAAGCGCCGCAACAACCAGGTACAGGTAAGCTGTGCTCCTGCTGCTTCGTTGCTTCGGCTATGTCACTGTTGCTGCCGTTAGCCTGGTAGGTTTCTCTTTTTCTGTTTATGTGCTCATCTATATCGGCTGTGCTAATGTCATTTACCTTTTTATAGACGCTGTCTGATACAGCCTCTGTTGCCGCTTGGGTGGTGTCTACTGTACTGGTGAGTGTACTTCCTGCTTTGCTGCCGTGCGGACGCTTCCTGCTTTGCTCTCCTTTCTGCTTGCATTTTTCTTCTTTTTTTCTTCTTTTTTCTTATCTTTACTGGCAAGAAATTTAGGAACAAGGACTCCTAGTCACTTATAAATCACTGGAACAGATATATTTTTTGATAAATTTAGTTGATTGCTATCGGAGAACTAGTGGAATGATGTCTCCTAACCCTGCAGTATCAGTGAGCTGCACTAAGTGTGAGCAACTTTCTTTGAGGATAACACAGCTGGAGAGGAGGATTGAAACATTGCAAGACATTCGTGTGAATGAAGAATTTATTGACTCTGTAGTAGCTTCTGTACATGCTACTGAGTTGTCAAATGGATTGAATCAAATCTTCATACGTGAAGGCATGTCGAATGTGGAGCCTCCCGCTACAGACCTGGCTGATACACTTCCCTGGATGTGTTCAAATGACATTGGAATAGCTGAGGAAAATCCCAAACCGGACCATCAGACTGATCTCTCCTTCTGGAACACTGTTGGTGCCAGACCAAAGTCATCAACCCCGGCCAGAACCTGGTCTGATGTTGTTCGTCGCAGAGGTAAATCCAGCAGGAAATTTTAAGCTCCAGCACTCACGCCACCACCTGAAGTCTCACTGCACAATAAATATGATGTGTTGAGTCATATTAAAATGAATGATGATGAATGTAATGCAAGGATATATCAAAATTCAAGAAATAGCCCTAAAACTCAGCCCAGGGCTAACCAGAACAGAAGGAGAGGCCAAAATTCCACAAACAGGAGGACTAGAGAAGCTATCGGCGCTTCCACACAAAAACAAATAGACACAGTTCTGATTGGGGACTCTATAACACAGCATGTGAGGATGGCAAAGACGGAAAATTTAACACTTTTTGATACATCAGTCAGGGAACTGACAGAGATGTTGCCGACCATTCTGTCTTCACATCCAGATGGTATGAAGATTATTGTCCACACAGGGTCTTTTGATATTCTGAGGAGGAAAATTGGCTCTGAGATCCTGAAAAAAGACTTTTCTCTGCTGTTGGAGAGACTGTGTCAATTGGGAGCACACCATGTGTACATTTCAGGACCCATTCCTACAGCGGGTAAAGGACTTGAACTTTTCAGTAGACTTCTTTGTCTGAACACATGGTTATCAAACACATGTATCACCCATGGGATAAAGTTCATTGATAACTTCAATATCTTTTGGAACTGTAAGGAGTGATTCAGACCTGATGGCGTGCATCCAAATTTAACTGGGTGCAGATTACTTGGTGCACACTTGCATCATGCTGTTGGGACGGAAAACCCAAACATGAGTGTACAGATAACAGCGAAGGACACAGCAGAGAAGCGAACAACTCCCAGCTCTCCCCCCTCACCAGACCCTCTTCTCCACATCACCCAAGGTCTTAAAAGGATGTCTCTATCCAGGTCTGAACCAGCGACCACCATCTACCAAGAAATACAGTGCTCCCCCTCCTCCCCCTCCTCATCCTCCTATTAGATCATCTGTCCTGATCGAGCAGGGCACGGGAGGAGGTGCAGGAGGTTCCCAGAGCAGCAGAATTCACAACAAAGATAACATGCCATGATGCGTTCAGGGTCCTTGCTGTAGTTTTGCTACTACTGACAGCTGTTCTGAGATCAAGCCTGGACCCAGTAGGATTCCTGTGTTAGTTAGTAAAATAAGGAATCGAACACGGTCAGTTTGTGGGGTGAATCGATCTAATCTGTTAACTGTACCTTGTATAACTCAGAATACAACAGAGACCAGTGTAAACTTCATAAAGCTAGTTGTACTAAATGTTAGATCTCTGTCCAACAAGTCACTGTTAGTTAATGACTTCATCATTTCTCACAGTTTAGATTTTCTTTTTCTGACAGGAACATGGTTAACAGAAGACACAAGTGCTGCAGTTCTTAATGAAACAGCACCCCCTCATTTTAGTTTTATGAATAAATGTCGAATCGGGAGGAAAGGGGGAGGAGAAGCTGCCTTATTTAAAGATTCATTCCAGTGTAAAGAAATTTCATTTGGTGATTTTACTTCTTTTGAATATCTTAGTTTTATTTTAAGGGGCATTCCTAAAATCCTATTTCTAATCATCTACAGACGTCCAGGACACTGTGCAAATTTTATTGATGAATTTTCTGAATTATTGTCGGTTATCTCTACTGATTTTAACCATTTCATCTTAACTGGGGATTTTAACATTGACATAGATAACATGACGGATGGTAATGTCAAGGAAATTTGTTCCATATTGAACATGTTTGGTTTGTGGCAACATGTAAAACAACCGACCCACATTTGAGGTCACATTCTGGACCTGGTTATTTCAAAGGGTGTTGATATTTCTTCTGTTGTGGTCATGGACTTGGCCTTGTCTGACCATTTTTGTATTTTGTTTGATTTACTGATCACTCAGAATGTCCAACCAACCTGTTCCTTGGTTAGGAAGAGGTACATTAATGAAAGAACAAGTGCTAAGTTTGTGGAGGCCATAGCTATGTTACCAACAACCAGTGCAGAGTCAGTTGATGGACTCCAGCATCATTTTAGTCTGAAAGTCTTGAATGTAATGGAAGCTGTTGCACTGATAAGAATCAAGAGCACTTTGATCAAACAGAAAACACCATGGAGAAACACCACTGTGGTCACCAGCCTAAAAAGAGAATGCAGAAAAACTGAGCGGAAATGGCGGACAAATAAACTTCAAATTCACTATGAGCTGTACAAACAAAGCCTGCATAACTGTAACAATGAGCTGTGCAAGGCCAGAGAGCTGCATTTATCTGAAATGATTAACAGGAATGTCAACAGTTCTCTCTCACTCTGTTTGCTATGATTGAAAAACTTACAAATCCTCCTATACAGATAATTCCAGAGTTCCTTTCCACTGAGAAATGCAACCAATTATCCAACCTTTTTAGCCAAAAAATTAAAACAATTAGGCAAAATATTAATTCCACAAAGTCACACAAGAAAAGTAGTCTGTGTCTAAAACCCGGAAATAATTCTGATGTCATGTCGCAATTTAAAATGGTTGATTTAAAAGTCCTACAAGAAACAGTTTGGCATTTGAAATCAACAACATGCACTCTGGACATGATACCATCCGACTTTTTAAAAACAGTTTTTACCTCAGTAGAAAGTGATCTCCTACTGATAGTTAACAGCTCACTGGCATCAGGCATTTTTCCCAAGTCACTAAAGATAGCTGCTATTAAGCCACTCCTAAAGAAAAGGACTCTTGACGCCTCTATAATGAACAACTATAGACCTGTCTCTAACCTCTCTTTTATTTCCAAGATTATTGAGAAAGTTGTATTTCACCAGCTGAATGACTTTTTAAATGAAAGTGGAAATATTGTGTAACGTGTGTGGGATATAACACTTATATTTGTGCTGTGTAATTGTTAATTGTAAATTCTCTTTTGTTGTTTCCTATATGTGACCTTCTGTGGTTTACACAATCTATTCACAATGAACAATGTATACCGGTTCGACTCAAGGAGCTAGGGAAATTATATATGTTAAACAACACAGTGGTTTATTCTCACAACGGACTCATTCAGATTTCAGAACTCCCAAGTAACCCAATAATACAACAACAAGAATGAAAGAAATTGTCCTTTGACAGCTTGTAGCTGTTCAGATATCAAAAGTTCAAAGTTCAATGTGTCCAATTCAAAGTCCAGTCCAAATCCAAGTCAGTCCAAGTCTATTCAGTGTATGTGTATGCTACCCGGGTAGAGTGTGTGTGAATGAGTACTGCGCGCTGTTCAGGGGTTTCTCCTCCGGATGTGGTCTTCCATGAAGAGTATGAAGATGAAGAATTAGGCATCCTCCCGATTCCGCCACATCTCGAACGGAATCTCCGATTAACTGACTGCTGTTAACTTGTCGTAGATCCAGCACTCGGCATGAACCAAGAGGAAAAAAACCAATACATGCTGCTTAAGCACACTGAGTTCTTCTCACTCACAGCATCCAACATGGCATCAGGAAAAAAATGAACATCCATATAAAATAAATATTCTGTTTTAACTCAACTCAACATATTGACTCATTACAGCTTCTCCAATATTTTTAAAGTCAACTCCGATTGGTTTTTTTTTTTATACATAAAGAATGAACATCCCATATTAATAATCAACTGAAAATTCACGTTAGCATTAGCTGTTAGCCATTTTAGCACCGTAACATGTAAAAGAACTCACCGGAGTCCTCGGTAAAACAAAAATATATCTGCTCCGGTTACAGTCGCGTTCGCACTTCTTTAAAAACTCAAAACAAAACACTCTTTCTCTCTGGGAAAATATAACCAAATCCTCTCATAAACGTTCACAAGTCTTGCTCAGTAACACCTCGTGGTAGCTTCGGTATGAGATCGTTAGCCCATCTCCTTCCCATCATGCAATGCACATATGACAGGATCTCCGTCATTAAGCACACATAAAGCGCCCTCTTGTGACCACATTAAATAACTGAACAATACTCTTCAGCAATTCAGATAAAACAACTGTTTCACAAGACCAACTGTATTTTTTCAGGGGTTACAATTGATAAATTTCAGTCCGGCTTCCGACCTCATCACAGCACTGAAACAGCTCGGGTCAAAGTGTTAAATGACATTAGGTTGAATACCGATTCTGGTCAAGTATCAGTCCTGGTTCTGTTGGATCTCAGTGCTGCGTTTGATGCTGTAGATCACAGAATCCTTTTGCACAGGCTGGAAAACTGGGCTGGACTTTCTGGAGCGGTCCTTAACTGGTTCAGGTCCTATTTAGAAGGCCGGAGTTATTTTGTTACGATCGGCAGCTATGAATCCAAGCGAGTGGCCATGATTTGTGGAGTCCCCCAGAGGTCAGTCCTTGGACCTCTTCTGTTCAACTTGTATATGCTCCCTTTGGGTCAAATATTACAGAACTATAGCATTAATTATCAAAGTTATGCTGACGATACACAACTTTATGTGTCTCTGTCACCAGATGACTGCAGTCCAATAGACTTAATGTGTCAGTGTCTGGAGCAAATAAACACCTGGATGAAGGAGAATTTTCTACAATTAAATGAAGACAAAACTGAGATTATTCTGTTTGGTAGCAAAGAGAAGAGGGTCAGCATTGGCAAACACCTGGAGACTCGGGCTCTTAAAATCACTGACCAAGTTCGTAACCTTGGAGTGTTGATAGACTCAGATCTGACTTTCAGCAGCCACATCAAAGCTGTTACTAAGAAGCTTTTTACCAGCTCAGAAACATCAACAGAATTAACAGTTTAGTCTCCCAGAAAGACCAAGAGAAACTCATCCATGCATTCATCTCCAGTAGGCTGGATTACTGTAATGGTCTTTTAATAGGACTTCCTAAAAAGAGCATTAAACATCTGCAGCTCGTCCAGAACGCTGCTGCTAGAGTTTTAACCAGGACTAAGAGATCTGAACACATCACACCAGTTTTGAAATCTTTACACTGGCTTCCAGTCAGTCACAGAATAGATTTTAAAACCCTTCTGATTGTTTACAAATCCCAGAATGGTTTAGGCCCAGAATACATCTGTGATATGTTCAGAGAATATAAACCTAGCAGAGCTCTTAGATCCAAAGACTCTGGTCAACTAGTCCAGACCAGAGTCCAGACTAAACATGGAGAAGCAGCATTCAGCTGTTATGCTGCAAACAAGTGGAACAAACTGCCAGTGGAGATTAAACTTTCACCAAATGTAGACATTTTTAAATCCAGGTTAAAAACCTTTCTTTTCTCATGCGCCTATGCATGAAATCTGCATGGAAACTTTTTAACTTATCTTGCTTTTAATCATTTTAATGTAATTTATTATTTTATTGTAATTATGTGTTGATGCCTTTTACTATTTCTCCACACTGAAATTTTATTTCTTGCATCTTATCTGTTTTTATTTAATTAATTGCATTTCTTTTTAATCTTTATTATTATTATTTTTATTATTATCATTATTAATGCACTTGTATTGCTTTCTGCACCCTGCTGAAATGTTTTATGTAAAGCACTTTGAATTGTCTTGAACATGAAATGTGCTATACAAATAAATTTGCCTTGCCTTGATGTACTTACAGAATAACCCCAGCACACAGAGAAAAGAGTGATCCGTCATTGGGACACCATGAGCCTCCAGAACAACTTGTGTTTCTTTTTGTGTTTATTCAGTTGAAATCTTCAGGATTACATGTAGATACTGTCTATTTACTGAAGGTAGACATGATCACATTCTCAGACACAAGGATGTAAAATGAAACATTTCTCTTTTCTGTACATTGATGGGGTGGATTTTATAAAGGAATGAGATGCTCCTCTGACCCTGAACCATGAGTTCCCCCCCAGAGTCTGTTAGTTTTCTGGTATTTATTATTATAATTTATTTATTTATTTTATATGGAATCTATTCTGTATCTTATTTCAATTTAAAATGGATTAACAGAATTGTTTTTTTTTCATTTTCATAATATAGTTGCATTTTTTTCACTCATAAATAAAATGAATAATAAATAATATAAACTGCATTTCATTTTCTTCTCCAAGACTGCTCATTTTGTAACCCAATTAAAATGATAAAGAAAATGACATTTAAGAATTAATTTTCAAAACATGCCCCAGGAAATAGATACCAAAATTCAATTTGAAATGTCAAATTTGAAAATGAAAATGCATCTAAACTGGTAGAGGGTGCTGTGCATATCTGACACTGGAACATGAGAGAAGAGTAGAGCTTAAAAGTTGTGTTGGTACCACAGACTGTCAGAAACATGTCCATCATGTCCAAATCTATGGCAGAGCTGCTGAGGGAGGCCACAGCCGCCCTGGAACGGCAACAAAATAAGTCGCAAACAGCAGGTTTGGACCAAGCAGCAAACTCCGGCGGTAAAATGTGTAACCTATGTGGAAGTTAAAAAACTTGCAGTTCACCCCTCATCTAAGGGCTGGCTCCAAAACAATCAATCCGCATAGACTCCCATGTTAAAAAGACTAACTTTGCAGCTTTAATAAACATGTTTAAAGCCTGGTACAAAAATGCATTTTAGGATTAATGGGTCAAGTTTACCTTCATGACAACGGTGAGGGGTGGGGGGGCTGGGTGGGTGTTTTGTGAAATTGTAAAGATGAACATTCTTATTTGATATGCCCTTGTTTTTCAGCCATGTTGCTATGGTAAATGTTAAAAATGTGATTTCTCAGAGCAGGGACTAGATAAAACACTAATTTAAAGAATAAATTGCGTTGTTGTGTCAAACATTGTTAGACTTCTAGGGCCTGAGAACAAACTGACGGGCCAACTTTCCAGTTCTTCACCACATACAAGGAGGTGTGAGTACAAGAATGACCTCATGCATCACATTCAGCTCAGAGCTAGTGTGTTTATAGCAGATAAAATGTGTCAAATTCTGTAAGATGTGCTTCAGTTTTTTTCTTTGTTTTATTGCAATGATTCTGAAGAGCTCATAAAGTGACTGAAGTATAATGTAATGTGCATTATGTATTTTCACAGTGAATGTACAACAGGATGGCCAATATTTAGATTTTTCTGAAATATTATGTGAGGACAAGTCATCATAGAGATGAGCTGTGCAAATATGAAGATATTTTCTACTTTGCTTTATGACTTGAACTCAGTTTATAACTGTAACTTCCTTCATGTTTTCTTGTCAGTGTTACGACCCACTTTAGGGGTATGCTAGGACACAACAAAAAATATGTTGGGACACAGTTGTAAAATAATAATCAGCACATTTTATTGTACAGAAGTGAAACTACGAATGAAACCTGTAACGAAAATGAACAAAATGAATGAGTGTTGGAGTTAGAGGAACTGCTGAAATAAATACACAAAGGAATTAACAAAACCCTGTATAAAACTCACCGAGTGAAACCAAAAGAAAGTACAGAACTCTGGGTGAAAACTAACCCAAACAAAAGTGCAGCAGTTCCATAAACTAATGTGACCGTCGTCACAAACAAAAAGACTCTAACCTAGCCCAACACTAAAACTAAACACAAAACACCCACTATGACAGAACAAATAAAAGTGTAGCAAAACTTAAACTAAACTGAGTGTAGAACAGTGAATCCAACCTAAACAGAACCATAACGAAGTCCTCACACAGGAAAGCACAAAGCGGTCTGCCACCAAACGCATCATCCACACAAAGCACAGCGAACACCCAGTAAGCCACGCTACCAAAACTCCTGTCAAGATCAGGACAAGACCACCTGCCATGGATGTATTATAGGAACTGGATAACGGACTGAAAATGGCGGCCCATTCATTTCTATGGAAGTTGCTCACCCAGCGCATACGCCGAAAAAGTTCTCAGGCTTCCGGGTTACTTCCGCATATTGGGCCCATAGAGCATGCGCAGTAGTGTCACCTCCCATCATGCTTCACGTCACTGTGAACGAGCAATGCGCTGCCCAGTGACCTGATCCAGCGACGCGCGGTCACGACATTAATCTGCAGTATGAGAGCTGTACAAACTCAGATGATGATTTTCTACGGCACACGATCGGACCTCGATGTAAAGTAATGATATAATATACGTGGAAAAAGTTGTGTAGTAATTGTTAAAATGATGGTTTGTTTTAATCTGATGAATTTCTATATGGGATTCGTAATAGCCCAATATAAGTCAGTCTATATTGTATATTTGTATAATCCCGTGTCAAATTTTCACGATGACTTACAATTCCTACCTTTATTCATGAATAATTTCAGGCACGTCTTTTGTAATAAATGTTAGAAGTCCTTGTTAATGCATTATTTCATTGTGCTACCCATGCATATTCTCTTTATTTTTCTGCTATTCCCTGGATGACACCAAGATTATCAATTGCGTCTCTTAAAATGTTCCTTTCTTGTGTTTTGCCGGATTCCACTTTGTTAAATGCTGCAGTTTTTTAATTGACAAAGAAAAAAAAAACTTTGTTTAAACTGAGGACTATGTTAAGGAAAACTAGGCCACTTGGGTTATCACCATTCTATATTTATTATGTAGTTATGTATTTTATGTATCGTGATTTCCGTTAGGGATTGAAAATGGTTTTGTAGGCTATTTTACCTAACTTGGCAACATTGTGTCGCTGTCATGAAATGGCTCAACACTCCCAAAATATTTAACTGTATATGTATAACAAAATATCACTGACAGCGATGCGTCAAGACTGTTATTCATATTTTATTTGAACTAACGAAAATAGAATAGCAGCTCATAAGACAAAATATTTTAATTAAAAGAAATTCTATTGCCCTCTGGGTGAACAGTGTGATTAAACTACTTAACAAAAAGTGAACTAATGTGAACCAAAATATAAGAAATTAACAAATAAAAAAAAAAGCCACCCTCACTTTCCCCGATCTATTCATGGGCTGAATCTCTCTTTACATAAAATAAACCAGTAAAACGCACTATCAGGTGGTTTAAACAGGTGGTCGTAACTACAACCTAGAGCTAATTAGGATTTAGGTCACAATACGTTTAAAAACAGGAACTATCATGCATGTAATATCAAACATTAAGAATACAAATGTATTAAGTTACTCGATATCAGAAAAAAGAAACTTAACTTTAACTTAACTTTTACGAACAGCTTTCCCATCATATTGAAGTCAACAGCCGTCCTCCTCGCTCCCGACACAGCATGACCGCGCTTCGGCAGTGCATGTGCACAGCCGTGACGTCACCGGAGAAATAGAGACTTTTCTGTGGCTTTTATGGCCTTTTGAAAAATAATTGACGGATTAAATGTCCATGAATTAAAAATATTGAATAGAAAGATTAGTAATTAGCTGTGTTTAAAGCTGAAGACGTCCTGTCAACAGTTTAACAGCCGTGTCTTTTACCATTGTGGCCAATGGGAAAAATGCTTTTTGGGCCCCATGGGATTTTTTGTTGCAGTACCACGAGTGGCCACTGGGAAAAATCGGCGTGCCGCCATTGTTCAGTCCGTTATCCAGTTCCTATAATACATCCATGCCACCTGCGCTAACCAGTCTCGTCCTGATACCACAAACAGTGCACAAAGTGAGGGAAAGCGGCCAGTGCGATTTTCGGCTTCCCCTCCTGACTGGCTACGGCTGCAGCCTTTTTAGCCTCAGCCTCTAGCAAGCTGCAGCCTGATTGGTCCATAGTGAAGCCAATCAGAGGGGCGGGGACGGAGGTGTGCTGGCCCCAGCCATTCCAGACAGTGCTCTGAAATCACTAATCAATGGTAAAACCGGCCACAGCTGCCTGCAATTAGTAGTGGCCGTAACAGTCAGTCAGGAGTAAAAACAGTATGATGTGCAGAAAGCAGCATCTGTACTGTTGCAACAAAGCAGTTTCCCCACTGAGGGACTAATAAAGGTTTTCTTATTCTTATTCTATTATTAACAAAAGTATTATGTCTGTGTTATTCTGTACCCAGTCTTCTATCAAAATAGATGTTTTCTCTTGGTTATCAATTCTGGTCAGTACACATCTCTTTATGGATTTCTGAGAAAAACATGTGATGCAGGATTTTTGTAATGAGAAATAATTTCTTTTAACCACTAACAGAGTCAATTGCGTCTGTGATATTAATGAATGTTACATTATTGCTGCTTCATCACCAAATTTTTTCTTGGTGTAACTTCTGAATAAACCATCTCATCAGCTGCAGCAGCTGATTTTCCTGTAAATAATGACATTATTAGTTTAGAGGTCTGCAATAACATCCTAATTTCATACTGATTTCTCTTTTAAAATCTCAAATGTATGTTGAAAACACAAGAGAAAACAAGTTCTTCATTATAAAAATGAGTTGGATGTTGCAGTGATTGTTCAGTAATATGAATTTCTGTCTTGGACAAAGGCTGAACAACAGGTACAGGTTACAACAGGTGCAGCAGCAGGTGGGCGGAGACTTTACTTGCTTTTGTTTTTCCTGTGCACCTGTGCATACAGCATACTGGCATCTAAAACAAAAGCCACATGTCACATTTAAGTTTTTAACTTATCATATAATCTCATCGAGGGTGTTCTTCACACACAATAAAAACTGATAAAACTTGACTAGTTGAACCTTTTTAAATGGTAATGCTTCAGTCTGAGTTTTAAAATAAACATATGGCATCTAAACCATTTACACTGAGATCATCTGAAGTACAACAAAACTAAAAATGTCTGATCTTTGGTGAGAAGAGTTAAACTGCAGGAAAAAGAAAACAAAGCAACATTCTGAACAAGTGAAACTTCACATGTTGAACTTAATTAGAACAAATGATTAAACAGTCAGAGGTGGGAGTGTGATATGTGTCATGTGACTGTCATAGAACAAATACAGTAAAATAATTCAATATTAGAAATAAAGTAAAGTTATTAAAGCTGCAACACTTTAAAATCCTCAGTGATCTGAACTCATCATGTCTTAATGTTTTAAATAAAAGAACAAATTATTCATTTTCGATTTTTATTATTATATTTTGCAAATATGAAACACAACAACACACACGTAAAATGTTCATAAAAACAATTTACATTTTCTGCTAAAACAAAGCTTGAAGCTACCAGAAAAATAATCATGAAATTTTTTTTTAAAAGATTTAAACTTCATCCAGCTTATAGAGAAAAAAAAATAATGGAATCGTATAAGAACCACAGAAGAAGAACAAATGAGGTTATCTAAGATGTCTGCATGTTACTGAGTTTTCTTCAGTCTTGCGTTTTCCTGAATAAAGCAGCACAGCATGCAGCCTACATGGCAGCATTGTTATCCAGAGCTGCTCCGAATCCGACCTCAGAATAAACTGCTGCATCACCTGCTGCAGGACTCCACTTTCCTGTGAACGGAGATTATCTGAGTCACATATTTGCCTGTAAAATCATCTTTAAGACTTAAAATGGACTTAATATAATTTCTTTATATAAAAGGAATAAAAATCTATAAAATGTTTTATTGTCCTTCACCAGTTACCTGCAGACTGTTAGTTAATACATGCAACATGTCAAATAAGGAGGATTTTTAAGAGGTACAATTTTAAGATTATTTGATGAATTACATGCTGTGAATAACTCAAAATAAATGCAGGTAAATGCAAAGAGTTTACATACTTTTGTTTTTTCTCTTGCCTTTTCCTTTATTCTCATGGTTGATGTTAGCGTACACTGGAGTGGACTCTAAAACCAGATACATGTTAGCAGACATGCAACAATAATGTTAAATCTTCATTTTTAGGGTCCGAGCCATACGAAGTATGGAAGGACCCTATTGTTTTCCAAATGTTTATTTTTCTAAGCGCTTTGAGGCCAAATTTGACCCCCTAAACACCCATGAAAAGTTGTGAATTTTGGCACACATGTCAAGCCCGGCGTAACTTGGATATTCTAAGGTCCGCATACTTTTCAATGCAAAATTGGCTCAACAGCGCCACCTAGACACCCCAAAAATCCCCAAATGAATGGGGTTCCAAAAGTCTACTTTGACGTAGGAACACGAAACTCGGCACACACGTGTACCACCATGAGTCGACCAAAAAACTCAATCTAACACCTGTTGCCATGGCAACGGCATGCCCCCCATCTTGCCGTGTGCGGCCATTTTTTTTGTCATTTTTTGCACTTTACACACATCGTATTTGAACAAACTAGTCTGAGGGGATTCTTGCGATTGACTCCAAACATGATGGGAAGCTTCCTGACAAGTTGGGGACCAAACGCTATTCAAATCTTTCTAATAGCAGAAAGCGTGTTACCGTGGCAACTGACGGAAAATGACCTTCTCGCCATGGAACACGGTTTGCTCATATCTCCATAGAAATACATAGGATCTGCACCAAAGTTCACAGTATTCATACGTGTAACACCCCAAGTCCAGCAAAGAAGTCAATCGAACACCTGTTGCCATGGCAACGGGGTGCCCGCCATCTTGGATTTCACTGCCATTTGAACGAACTGGTCTGAGGGGATTCGTGCGACTGACTCCAAACTTGGTGGGAACCTTCCTTAAAAGTTGGGGACCAAACGATATTCAAATCTTTCTAATAGGAGAAAGCGTGTTACCGTGGCAACCATGAAAAAAAGCCTTCTCGCCATGAAACACGGTTTGCTCATATCTCCATAGGAATACATGGGAACTGCACAAAACTTGACAGGATTCATACTTGTTGGGTCCTTAACACATTACACCACCTGTTGTCATGGCAACATAGCATGTTAGCTAGCAAATTAGCATGCAAGCAAAAAATGCTAACTAGGTAAATCAACATTTCAGATTCTCAGCTGGGTGTTTTACCATGTTACCTACCATGCTAGGAAAAGGTGTGTGAGACACGTGGCGGGGTTCAGGACGCTCGGACCCGATGGATGCCGCTTGCGGCTTTAATTATTATTATTGTTTAATGCAAATGACTGACAGTATTTACAGAGAAACTGTGTAGATGATCAAGTGCAAAACAACAGTAGCAGAAAAAGAAAACAGAAAAACTTAGAACAAGGAAAAAACTCTAATGTTGACGTTACATGGAGCAGCATTACTTCTCAGGGTTTCTGGGAAGCTGGACTCTATCGCAGCAACTAGCGGGTGAGAGGCAGGGTACACCCTGGACAGGTCACCAGTCTATTGCAGGACCAACACAGAGAGACAAACAGCCACTCAGGCTCACAATCACTCATAGGGAGAATTTAGAGCCAACAAGAGACCGAACATGCATGTCTTTGGACGGTGGGAGGAATGAAAGAACGTTGGTATCCCCCATCCCTCCTTCTATCTTATTCTCCACGTCTTTGTTTCATTTATGTGATGAATGTGAGATGATTTTTCTCTGATAATTGCTTCACCTGTTTCCATCCAGCTGATGCAGAGATTTCTGGCTTTGTTGTAGTTTGATTTACAAAAGCTGTTAATGTGTTACTTCTAGAGAAATAAACCAATCAGGAGAATAAGTGACTGATGTACAGTTGAAAAGGGTATTTTTGGTGAAATGGGTGAGATTTTCTCCAACTACAGCTGAGACCACAATCCTTTATATCCTGATTTATTACATCTGTTGAGTTAGTTTTTAGATTTTATAATGAATCATCTATTTCAGGGTTTAACGCTGCATTAAAGTCAACTCTGATTATTATATTTGAACTGTTGTGTTATAATAAAAAGATCATAATTAGGTTCACACACACTGACTGATGAATTTATAATTATTAATAGCTGCATAAACAATGTGTTACAGTCACTCAGCCACTCCTCCAGCACTCCCCTGATTCTCCACACCTGGTACTGATCCTGCTCATCAGTATTAACCCAACCAGTCACACCTGTTCCCTATTGACTCTCCGGTCCTTATATACTCCACCAGTTCAGTTACTCGTTGTTGGACCTTAAACCTCACACCTAATGGACTCACTCCCTCGCCGTTCCCAGATTCCTCACGTGTATCGGTAACTGTATGTTTCTCTTCAGAATACCAGTGACTGAATAAACCTGTTAACGTTCCCTTGCCTCCCTGGAGTCCTTGTGTAACACAATGACACACCATCCTTCAGGGGGTCGAGTGTTGATTGAAATTTAATCAATAATTAAGATGCTGAATGATAAAACTAAAGAAAACTAAATGAATGTGTGTTATTTATTTAAATCATGTCTTTGACATGTGTGTATAAACAGCTGACGTGATGACATGATAAAACGTTTCAGTCCAAACACTGACTGTACCTGCAGTTCCTGTCTTCACTTCAGAGTAAACACAACTCTCCTCTGGTTCATGATGCCTCCCTGTTAACACACTCACATTCATCCACTAAAACACACGAAGCTCAAAACCTTCAGAGCTGTTTTTCCTCCTTTAAACAGTGTGTGTGTTGGTGTAACTCACTCTTTCTCCCAAAATGTTTCAGTTCAATAAGACAGTATGTGCCATCTCTGGATTCATCTGCATCTGAAACATTTCATAATTCCACATCAGTCACTTGTTACAAGTTTTCTGAAATCACATCATTTTTACATTTTATTTCCTTTCAGTGGGTTTGATCGACTCATAGAGACAAACATCATCTACTGGAAATAAAAGAGAAAAAAGAGGAGATAATGGTTATTCCATGATTGGAACAAACATGGAATATTCTATAAAAATATTGTTTTCTGAACTTTTTCATTTTTATTTATTTGTTTATTCTTATTCTAATCAGATCGTCGATTTTAAAGGTTAATAAAAAGTTAGTAAAATAAAAAGTGTAAGTCCTGACCGTGGAGAGGAGAGCTGTACTGGTTAATTTCATTCTGGTTGACTCCAGGATGTGAACTGGAGCTCTGACTGCTGCTCTGTGACTGGATCCACCTAAAACATCATAAATACACAATGTTTAACACAGAAAAGTTAAATAATGAGGATTTATGTTGGAGATGGGGTTAAATGAAAGAATGATGTACAGACCTGATGCAGCATAAATCTGTTAAAAAGACATTAGTTGTTAAAGGACTTTGTAGGTCATTTTGTTCTACTGCTGGTTTGTTGTATAACATCAGAATAACTCTGAATATTTGGTTTATTAAAGAGTAAAAAAGGTCTCACCCTTGGACCGTTTGCAGAGACACAACAAGAGCAGGAAAATCAATAATATGATTCCAATAACTGATCCAACCATCAACAGCACAGGAAATGAAGAGCTTTCAGGTCTGGACACAGCTGGAAACACAACAGAAAGTAATAATGTTATTTATATGAAGGGTTTAGAACATAATTCTCTCAGTGTTTCCAGAAAAATAAATGTGATTTCAAGCTTGAACACAATGAAAAAAATCCAGATCTACAGTAAAAACTCATCAACAAACTTTTTGTTTCTCCTGCTTTGAGCAGAAAAATGATTTACAAAGTAAAATGTATGATAATTTAATCCTGCTCACCTGTAACTGACATCCAGCTCTGTTGTGACGTCTTTCCTGCATGTTGACACTTGTAGAAACCTTCGTCTGACTGTGACACTGCAGAGATGTTCAGCTCCTCTCTGCCATCATGTTGGAGAAGTGTGTCATTGTGATAGAAAGAAACACTGGAAAGTGTGTTTTGTTCTCTCAGTCTGCAGGTCAGACTGACAGAAGCTCCCTCAGTCACAGGATGGACGGGGCTCACCAGGATGACGCCATCATCATCATCTGTAAAGAAAAGTCAGTGGATATTAAGTTCAGTCAGAGATCAGCTGGTGGAGAGATTCAGAAAAAGCTGATTTATAGAGAAGTAAATAAACTCTTTATCATTAAACACAGACATCTGATCATGTGTATTTAAAAACATACACATGTCCTGTATATACATATATACACACATACATGTTTACACAGATCTAGACATGGTGTGGCAGTGGTTCAGTCTAGTTCTGAGTGTGGTCTGTCCAGGGCAGGTGGTGGTGGAAGTATTGTAAAGCCTGACAGCAGCAGGCAGGAATGAAGAAGAAATATTTATTGTTCTATAGTTTTGTGAAGAGATGAAGTGAATGAAGTAAAACCTACAGTCAAGAGTTTGATGCTGCTTTGTGGTGATGGAAGAGAGAGTAGTTTATTTAAAGAATGGATTTATATTTAATCTGCTGAACACAGAAGGAATTAATCTAGCAATAATAAACACAAAATCATAGGATGTAATCACGAGACAAACACTGAAAATCCATTTCTATATGGAAATGACATTAATGATAAGTGAAACTTAAAAATGAAAACAAAGCATCATAACATACTCTGTACAGTGATGTTGACTGTGTTGCTGAACTCTCCTGATCCAGACTCACACCAGTAAACTCCACTGTGGTACCAGTTCATGCTCATGTTACATGAGGATCCAGTCATTCTCCCCCAGGAGGAGCAGCGTGACAGATGATGTGTTTCTGTAAACCTCATCACTCTCCACTCAGCAGAGTTTCCTCCACAGTTCAGTGAAACAGAGTCAGATGTGAAGTGTTGAACTCTGTCAGGATTCACTGTGAGAGACGCTGCTGGATGAACATCTGAAAAACAAACATGATGAAAGGTCAAACTTTGTAAAAAAATATACTCTGCAATAAGTTTACAAAAAACATTGAAAGTAAATTTATATTTATATAAATTCTTCAGAGTGAAAGTATTAAATGCTGTTAGTGGATAAGATGTTTGGAATAAGCTTGAACTTAAAAGTGCAGAACCACAGATACCAGTAGGCAAGGTCAGGGTTAATGGAGACAGAAAGCAATAAACAGACATTCAAACTGACCTTCAGACCAGACAAATGTGAGTTGACTGTGATCAGTGGAATAAACACGGTCCACTTTTTCAGCTCTATACACACATCCTGCTGTGTGTGTTTGTCCATGAATGATGTAGGAATCATGTTCAGTCCCAGCAGTGCTACCAGGCAGCAGATCATAACTGTAGCTGTTGTTTAACAGATCAGGAACAGCTTTATACCAGTAGAACCTCCATCCTGCAGACGGAGGTTTAATCTCACATCTCAGAGTTACTGAGGATCCAGGACTCAGCCATGATGGAGACACAGAGAGGACAGGCCGGGGTTTTTCTGTTGAAGAGAGATTTTGTCTGAATGAAAACATGTTGGACCTTGTTGACTCTTAACTCTGAATAACATTTCTCTACAAATGTTATCAATTTTATATTTAAAATTTCTTTATATATTTAAAACATCTACAATCGTTCAGATAAACTGTTTAATTAAAATGCAAATAAAGGAGCTCATCTCAGTGTCCAAATGAAGGAGAACAAAAGTTATTCTATTCTATTCTATTCTATTCTATTCTACAGTCATTCAGCAGACACTTTATCCAAAGCGACTTACATTTGAGAGTAAGAACAGCACAGGTAAGAATTCAAACAAGATGGGACGTCATAATTAAGTGGTATTATGCTGCTGTGGGTCCAGGTGATGTCATGTAGTGCTAGAGGCAGTGCATATCATTTATTTATTTATTTTATTTTTTAGTATTGTTTATATACAAGATCACAATTTGATTGAACAATATCACCTTGAGCATAACTGCACGATTCTTATATTTATAAGTTCTTATATTTGAGTCGTTTTTTTCGTTAAAATATGTTTAAATCTGTAAGAAATTACTCAAATGTCAAAAAGTTTGTTCTCCTTCATTTGGATATTAAGATGTGTGATTTTGGGTTCAGCTCCACCAAGGATTAAAATTATAACAGTAATAGAATAATAGAATAAATTTAATTGTTCTCATGAGATCCAGCTTTGTCCTAAAGAAACACCGTTAGGTATCAGGTAAGATATACAGGGAGCTGATTTAACAAAATATAACAATTAGGGCTGTCAAAAATAATGTGTTAAAGGAGTTAAATAATTTATGTAATTAACTGCGTTAAAATTGTTATCGCCATTAACACATGCATGACATGACAAGCCCCATACATCCATCATTTCTCTGTTATGATGGTGGGACGTGGAAACGAAGGATGGAAGAGATCAGCCGGTTGGCTGTATGGATGGACTTGAGAATAAACACAGCATTAAAAATGCACCCAGGCCACCCTAATTCATATACTGCACACATATGCTTGCATGCAAGTACACACACACACACACACACACACACACACACACACACACACACACACACATCCCACCTACCGAATCTTCTGCATTAAATGCAACTGAACCATACTACTGGAGTCTGTCTATCCTTCTGACCGAGGAAGAGTCAGCTGACGCATGATCCAGAAATCAGCCAGTATATATAATAAATAACACCTATGCTTGCATGCAAGTACACACACACACACACACACACAGGCTGAGTATTAATCAAAGCTTAATATTCTATAAAGATCAAAATTTACAGACAACTATCAGCCACCAGTCCATAGCTTTTCTCTCTCCTGCTCTCATTAAAAGACTCAAAACAAAGTTCACAGCAGGACTCTATTATTCATATGATGATATGACTTAATGTTAATTTGGAAAATTGAATCTGGAAAATCGGGAAAATCTCAAAATTAACGCATTAACAGTGGTAACTAATTTATTTAATTCATTTTGTTAATATTTTAATGCAGTTAATGAATGTGTGACAAGCCCCATACATCCATCATCTCTATTTTTTAATTTTTTATTTTTTTAACCTGTGCTGTCCAGCATCCTAGAAAGCAGAATAATAATCTGGTTGCCCCAGTGGGCCAAGATTAGCAGCCGTTGGCCCTGCCAGGGACCGTGCCATCCTGGAAGGATCCGAGTGAAGGGTCCAGGGTCCCAGGAGCCAGAGGGGGCACGTCCCAGGCGAAACAGCCAGTGATGTATTTTATCAGCAGGTGTTTACTTTGGGTGATGCTGCTGCACAAACACTCACATTTCAATGATAAAAGGAAAAATGTGTTTTTATCCAGATCATCAGTTTTATCAGAGTTTCTTCATCAATGTTGGCTGTTTAACTTCAGTCGTCACATCTGCTGCTTTTATTACAGAAATTATCACCATGGAGGCGGTTGGTGAGATGATGATATATGAATTCTGAATTATTAGTAAAAACTGAGTAAAATACATATTTATTGTCATGTCCCTGTCATGTGTTGGAAATATATTTCATACCATTTAATCTGATAATTTACCGTTAACTCATGGCATTTAGTGGAACAAAGAAAATATAAAAATAACTGATTTAAAATGGAGAATTTTGCGTGAGTGTGTTAGGTTATTAGACAGTTCTTGTGATTTTATTTCTACTGAGGAGGTGCTGATATGATTTATGTTAATTAATATTGCAGCATGAAGCTGTGCTGAAGAAGAAGGTTACATATTCACCTGATGATTCATTATTTCAGGAATCAGAGAGATTGTCTACAAAGAAGATTTACTGCTGTTTGGACAGAAGTGCTGGCTGCTCATACGGATTGTAGTAATTATTTAATTGTCATGGTTCATGTTTCTTCCAGGTCTCTAGTGATTGCTTCCTTAATCAGGTTCATTTGTTCCACCTGGGCTTCCCTGATTGCTCCCTATCCTCACCTGTGCTCAGCTTTACTTAAACTCTCTCCAGTCTCTCCTTCGCTGCAGGTTATCGACAGTCTTGTGCCAAATTAAGGTTCTTTGTTTCTTTTCTATGTGACAGTTTGCTTGTTAATCTGGACAGAACACACAGCAAACATGACTGACCTGATACTGACAGTCTGATGGCTTCACTCCACTTTGTTGAAGAATATGAGTCATCTCTGCGTTCACACTGACACTGGTAGTCTCCACTGCTGAGCTCAGAGACAGTGAAAGTAAACTGTTTACTGGAAATCTGCGGTATAATTGACCCAAGATGTCTCCATACACACATCCACTCAGTGGTTTCTCCTCCCTGGATCTCACATGTCAGAGTGATTTTCTCTCCACTGAAAATCTGAGGCCAGTCAGGTTGTCGTGTTACAACAACCTGGTTGGAAACTGTTTCCATAGATATGAACAGAAAAACACAAACAGAAATATCATCAGAAAATATTACATGTAACTTTCATATAAAATAATTTGTTTTTGTATAAAATAATAGAACTCACAGATTATATTAATACTGGCATCATTACTCATATCAGAGTAAAAGGCTGGATCTCCTCTCTCTCCTCTACACCTGTAGATTCCTCCCTGTGACACACTGATGGTTCTGTTTTGTTCATCATTAGTTTTAAGGTGATATTCAGAAGTGTGTGAGGTTCGTCTGAACCACTGGTATTTCCATCCAGCAGAGTTGTCCACAGAGCAGCTCAGTGTCACGCTGCCTCCTACTGATATGGTTGTTGTTCCTGCTGTCACTTCTGCTCTGGGTTTATCTGCTGTATCGTCCAAAAACACAAACAATTTGCAAAGACATAAAACAGAAAATATTAAAAGTGTTCAGTTTACATGACTCAACAAAACATGACAGAAATGTGTCACTTTCATTAAAAACATTTTTAAATCGTGTTTGGTCCTCAAGTTTCATGATTTCCTAACAAAATGTATAAATACACTTACATTTAAAGTTCATGTAAAGAAAGATGTGCATATGTACAGCTTAAAAAATGTTAGTCACAGTAAAATTAGTCATGTTGAAAGAACAGAGGACTTACCCCGAACATTTAAAAAGATCTTATTACTGCACTTTGAATCATGTGAAGTCTTCAGAAGACCACAGCACTGGTATTCACCTTTATAACCTATATGTAAAGGTGTTAATGTGTAGCGTGGATGTGAGTTGTAGGGAATGAATTTGTCACCATCCTTGAGGATTTTGTATTCCCAGTCAGTGTTTGTTCCTTTCTTCATGTCACATATGAAGGTAACAGACTCTCCAGTATAAAAAGTCGACCAGTTAGGATCAATGGTCAGAACAGCTCCTAGAAAACAACAACAAATGTTTAACACCTGCGTTCACTTTGCCAGCCGACACACTGTGTAGATATATACAATGAAATTATCTGATAATCCACAAAAAAGTCAGCTTGTGTCTAACAGTGAGGCAACAGGCTGAGATTCATTTACAAAGAAAATAACTGAAAAACTAAAGTGTGTCACCTTGAGTGTGTCCAGTGCAGAGGAGTGTATACAGCCCTGCAATCCAGGTAGAAACAACAGAAATGAACAAAGGATCAACATTTGCAACCAGAGTTGTTTAAAGTACAACATAAACACATATAATGGTAAAAAACATAAATTCTAACTCAGATATTTAACTTAAATTACAAAATCCCATCTACAAAACACCCAAATTCTTCATTCAGATTCTCAGACACTGGTGAAAATGACTGATACCTAATTTCATCTGATCCAGTTTCCTTAATATCCATGATTTAAACAGAAGAAGTCCTCATGTCATATTTACAGAATAAATCCAGCACACAGAATAAAATGAGTCCCATCCTCTCAACTAATCCTCACACTTCTGACAAATTCCTTTTACAAAGACAGAAAAATGAAAGTAAACCATGAGAGAAGTCAAGACCAGCAGAGAAACCAAAGTTAAAACATGAGTAGTGTAAATAATAAATGTGGGATTTTTCTAACTTCTCTCTTTGTTAACTTGCTTTAACACAAAGCTTCCTTCCTTTAAACACAGCATGGTTTAGTGTGTGTCTACACTTCCTGTCCTGCTGATCCTGAAACATGTTGGATTCTTATTTAAAGGTTTCTACGTGATCTCATATAGATAGTATATCTTAAACAATGAATAGCCAAAAGAGGCACCCAACATCATAACAACCACATGCACAAAATACAGAAAAACACAAATCACTATATAGAAAAATAAATAAGTCAGTAAATGTGTAAAATGATGATTCATGATGTGACATTGTGGATGTCTAAAGAGCTTCTGTCTGTCACTGTTTCCTGACTGCAACATGAAACTCTTTTCTTTTGCAATATGCTCATTACCTCAGTCAGATGATGGTTCTTATTATCCCTGAGACGACTAAATGTGAGTTCATCCACCGACATGTAAAAATACAAGTACAACTTCCTTCAGTTTGAAGGTTTTGTTAGAGAACATAAGAAAAGTTTTGGTCCTTACTGTGGGCCTGTACAACTACAGAGTAGAACTGGTGTGTTTGTGATTTAATGATGAAACTTGAAGCTCAGCTCAGATATTTACATCAAGATGCTGGTTCACTGCTAACTAGGATTTATCACCATGGCAACTAATGCTAACACAAATTCAAAAAAGAAATCAACACATGGAAACAATTTAATTAATTACTGTTAAAAATAGGAACTTATTAAAGCTCCAACATTTTAAAAAAACCAAAGTGATCTGAATTCATAATGTATCTTAATCCTTAAAAAACTATGTGCTTCATTTTTTATTTGCACATTTTACAAAAATATCACACACCAGCACACATGTACAAAGGTAAATAAAAACAGTTTTTTTCTGCTAAAACTAATTTAATATAAGAATAAAATTATCATAAATATAGATAAACATAGAACAATACATTTAAAAAAAAAACATGACCTCTAACCAGGTGAAATTAATATAAATGGAGGATTGATCATATCATATTAAATAATGATGCATATTTCCAGTTCTGCTGCATTCACATATCTGCATACATTAAAGCAGTGTTTCTCAATCCAGGTCCTCATGGCTCATGTCTGCCATGTTTCTACTCCAACACACACATTCAGATTAATGAGCTTTGCAAGTTCTTTTAAATCCTGTTAACGATCCGTTCATTTCATGCAGGTGTGTTGACATAGAGTAACCTCTAAAACATGCAGGGCATGGATTGAGAAACGCTGCATTAAAGTGTAACTAACTAATATGTTACCAAGTGCCTAAAAGATGTGAAATGAGCAGCTTGAGCTTAAATAAAGAGGATAAATGAAATGTTGCATCATAAACACAGAAGCTACTGAACATGTCTGATATTTGATAACAGAGTTATATTCATTTTAATCTCTGCCACATGAATTTTGAGGTTTGTTTTGAAAAAACCAGCATAATAAAAGTCAAATAGTCAGACTTCACTCATATTTATTTATATTTGCAGAAAATATTATTATTAGTTATTACTGGACAAGTCTCCCAAAAATATGTTGTTAAAATATTGTGTTGGCATTTATTCTCCAGTAAATGTCCATTGAAATGTCTTCCAACTAGAAGGTAGGTAGATTGATTCCAGTCTTCCACTGACTACATGTGGAAGTGTCCTTGGGCCAGACACTTAACCCCACGTTGCCTCCTGATGTGCCTATCGAGGTGTGAATGTGTGTGTGAATTGGTGAATGTGATATGTAGTGTAAAGCGCTTTGAGGGGTCAAACTGACAGGAAAAGTGCTATATAAGTACAAGTCCATTTACCTTTTACTATTTAATTAATCATGATTAATCACCATTTGTGATTATGCCTGAAATATGTCCATTTTTACTATTTTGTATCAACAGAAAAAGCAAGCCAAAGCTCACTTGGCTTTTTCTTCACATTTTAACATTAGATGATCACTTTAGTTGTAATAATCAATTCAATATTACATAAAATCAAACTTTACACAATGTACCTTTTGTGCCAACCTTTTCCTTTTCTACCACCTGGCAGCTGCTTTGATTTATATCTCAGAGCCTGTTCATAATTCCTATCACCATATTCATGGCCCATAAATAATCAGATCTGTGTCTCCAACATCTGCACAGCAACAATGATTTGGAGAAGATGACCCCTTGTTTCCTTTACTGTTCAACTCTTACTAGATATCTGAACCTGATCTATCTTTAAAGATGTGTGCATGGCTGTCTGATGACTAGTAGATTTTACAGCTGTTTCACTAATAAACACCATGAATAGTGACAAACTGTATGAAATAAAGGCTAACAAAGTCTAACTGAAATAGGATGCTGTTATCAACAGGTTTCTTTCTTCAGCTTCAGTAACATGGGTCTGATTGACATGTGACTGATAAATGTAGCTCGGTACTTTAGCATGTGCATCCAAAAACAATACTTTTGAGTAAAACTGCTAGTTTCCTTCTTCTTAGCTGAATGATGAACAAACGCAACAAGAGAGAAAAGCCGATCAGCTGATCACTGACAGCCATCGTGATTCACAGGAGAGGCAGGGGGGAAAGAAGGAGGCTCCCCCTGCACCGTTCACAGGGGAGGTCCAGGACCTCCTTGCTATAAAGACCCCCAGTCTGAATTAGCTGCATCAAGAGGGGCCAGAACGCACCAACCTTTGGAAAATAACGGGAGCCAATTAGTCCAAACCATGACTTGATCTGGTGAAAAGCTGAATTTTTTTAATCTTGGGGAAAGAATTTGTGGAGGAATTCTTACCTAAATTTGCGTCGGAATTTAAGTGTGTCTGGGACACATTTAATAGTCTGGAAATATTTAAGGGGGTTCAGGGAACCTCGATAAGAAACCTTTGTCACCATGGGACAAGACAGCTCTTTGATGTTGGAAAGAGATTTGAAGTTTATATTTTGCAGAGATTCTGCAAATGTGAGGTGTTTGGAAAAGTGGAAGAAAAACTTTAAGTTTAATGGGAATCAGAATGTGGATGGATGTCAAAAATTGGTGGAGGAATTAGAGAAGAAATGTGATGAGAATGTGAATGGGATTTGATTGAAGTGAAAGATTGATTGATGGTTGCCAAAGGTAAAGAAGAGGGCATAAAAAGAATAAAATTAATAAAAAGAACAGAGAAGCACTGGATTTGCAGACTGCTGCACCAGTAATGGTTCTGGAAGATCACAAGGACATAAATGCTGTGGCAGGAGTAAGAACACCCCATGGTAATGGTCAACAGCAACAGAATCAGAATGTCAAACTAGTTTTAGGTCCCACAGCAGGGCCTCAACCATGTCCAGCATTTCATGGTCCTGGAGCTTGGACTTCAGGAGATTCCTGTGTGAGAGTTCTCCCCCCACTCCCTCATCACCCACTAGTGATGAACCTGCAGGGGTGACATATTCTTTGATCCCTGTTCCAAATCCAAACCCAGGTGATGTGGGTCAAAGACACATGTATGTGTATCATATGTTCATATATGGCCTATATATACTGGACAAAATAAATATATTAAGAAAATGTCCATTTTCACTAACAGACATATCAACACTATTACACTACCCAGATTCCTATAACTCTGAGTTTTTACTAAACCTGCTTCCTGACAGGGGGCCCAGGTGTGATAGGGAAGTAAATCTCAAACACACACACACACACACACACACACACACACACACACACACACACACACACACATGAAAATGCTTTACAAAACAAAACAGGAAACGAGGGAAAACAAGCCCAATACTCATATTTCATGCAAACATAAGGTCAAAATAAAATTAAGAGATTTTGTGTTGCTCACACAAATAAACACAAAACTAGAGATATTTTGCAAGAATATAGTGGATCTGAATCCTGCACAAAACTGAGAGGCACAGCTCCTATAATAACAAGAATGAAGGAAGTTTGAATTAGATAATGACGTAATGTATGTTTGTTAGATCCCTGATCTAAAACCTGCATGACACTCGTGATGCCTGGAGATCCTGAGCTGGTGGTCCCTGGGCATCAAATTCTCTGGTCTGCTTGTGCTTTGTGTGAATTCATATCCCATTTTCTACCACAAAGTGGCGACACTAGACCATGATGTTTAAAACAACTGAGGTTCTGCTGGCTCTAAATTTGCACCTTGTTTCAGTGTTAAATGACAAAAATATGTGCAGGTGCTATGACTGTAAGAGGCTACTTAAAGATATTATTCAATACTATTTAAACATAAAGAAAATGATTTATTTTCATGAGATTACATTTTAAATTCCACAATTTATAGCCGACTGGTCTTTTCTCAGTTGTGTTTTTGTTCAGAATCTCTCCACATGATCATCAACTCCTTTGACTGTAAGTTTTAAATCTTCCCTTTCAGTTTGTCTAAAGAATTAGACTGTTTGTTGTTTGTTGTCAGGTGATGGTGTGGATTGAAGGGTCGTTTCCTTCTGTCTGTGATCTTTTTGTCTCCTTTCTTCTTTCCCTTTTGCTCTTTTTGCTGTTTTCCATCTTTTTCTGTCCCCTCCGGTCAGGTCCAGCAAGATTACATAGATTCCGTGATTTAAAGTAAATAAATAAATAAATTAATCACATTATCAAGAGGAGCCTTACCCATAGGCCTCCCCTTGGTAGAGCAAATTTGTTCAGCACGATACAGCAACCAGATTATCATTTTGCTTGCTATGATGCTGGACAGGACAAGTTTTAAAAACAAAAATAAAGAAAAATAAAGAATTAGACTGAATATCATTAACTGGTCTTCACTTCAGCGTCTATACTGATGGCAGAAACTCATCAGAATGATTTCTGCATACTGTCTGAAATTATTTTTTTACGGAAGCCGAGAACAATAAGTGTTGAGCTGAAAAAAGCTCCCTTGCTGTGAAAAGCACCCTCACATGTAACACAGTTGAAGATTGAAGCAACTCGCATGTGGACGGCATGTAAAGCCTCGTTTCAACTGAGGACTTTGGTTCGGTTTGGTTGGTGGTCCGGTACGCTGTTTTGTGTGTTTCCATTATAAAAGGGGCCCATAAAACCAAACCACAAGACACCATTCATGGATCACTTTCAGTGTTAGGTCCATAGGGGTCCATATTCTGGCAGAGGGGTCTGCCAGGATATGCACCCCCCCCAGTAAATCGGAACCTTTTGGACCCAGCATTGTTTTACTTTTGGGAATAGAGTCAGACCGTGATTATTGATTGATGTTGTGAATTTGGTGGCTGTAAGTCATCTGCAGAGGGGTCTTCCAGAATATGTACCCCCCCCACAAAAATTTTTTTTTTTACTTTTGAGAGTAAACAATCCTATTAGCAAGAAACACACAGCTCTGTTCTTCTCAGGCTCTCAGAGAAACACATTAAACCAATGATACACAGTCATTCTCACTATATAGAAATATTTTCTATCATCTGCAGACAGAAAGTCAGTGATGTACTTACAGAATAACCCCAGCACACAGAGAAAAGAGTGATCCATCATCACATCCAGTCCTGTTGCACAGCCAGTCAGAAAGTCTTCTAATGTGCATCAACAGTAAAGATGAAGGAGACGTTACCTCTGACATGCATGTGAGACTAATGTCTTTCTAACTTCTCTTCTTAAATAAAAACCACCTCCGTTTCCTTCCCTTTCACACTGAGCTCAGACAGCGTTGGTAGTTTTAACCGTAGCAGGTGGTTGTCATGGTTACATTTCCTGTCCACTGCAGAAATATTTTAGCTGTTTTCATGTGCAGAGGTCTGTGCAAGGTCTTAATTAATAATCCCTAAAGAAAAATTGCAATGTCTATTGATAAGGGCCATGTTGTGTGTATGTGTAGTTATTTATGCAGTTGTGCTGTTTTTTTTTTTTTGACATGACAGTTTGCTCGAGTATGTTTATATTTTCTGCTCCTCTGTAGGTGCATCCACTTCTTCTCTTCTTTTTTTTTTTTAACCCTGTCCTGTCCAGTATCCTAACATACAGAACGGTGGTCTGTTTGCCATATTTTGCTGACAGGGAGATAGAGGTTAGGACTAAAATGTCTAAATAATTTCTGTCTAGGTTGACTAAAACACACCACGAAAAAACAATATAAACCACCACAGTACTACATGATATATAAAGAAAATAGAAAAATGATATGAAAAAGTACAGTAGTCATCAAAAGTACCTGCAGAGAAACGTACCAACACACAAACATCAGCAACATCTAGTCCGAAGCAGATGGCGAGACAAGCACGTTTGTGAGCATGCACGTGTGAACATGCATGTGTGACCATGCAACAAGGAAGAAATGTGTATTTGCAAGGGGGCCATGATCACGACACACCCTGAAGCATCAGTGGGGGACGGGGAGAGCCCGAAGCCCCAAAGGCCCAGCAGGTCCACAGAGCACCAAGCCCAGGACGCCCAAAGCAGACAGAGCAGTGGCCCACTCAGACCAGAGCAGAGGGTCCCCCAGACTGGAGCCCCCCAGCGCGATGGGGCACCGGGCAGCACAGGGATACATGAACAGGCCCAGCGGGTACTGGGCACCGCGGCACGGGCTGCATGGAGGACAGGCACACCACAGGCCCATGGGCCACCCATTCCCCCCAGCACAGCCCCGCCCAGGAACCCGACGGGGCCCGACCGCCCCAGGCAAAACCACCGCCGGCCACACCAACCCAACACCAAGGCTAGGCACCCCAGGGACAAGAATATGTCCACAGGGGTGGCGGGGGAGTAGAGGGGCTCGGGGAGAGGCACAGCTGGGAGAGAGATCACTGTCCCAGGCAGCCAACTCCTCAGCTGCCCCCACCTCCCCAGGACCACCCAAGGGCAGAAGGGCAAAGGCCGGGCCCGGCCAAGAGCCCAACGCACCAGTGCTGTGGACGCCCACCCACCCCCGGCAGCCCACGCCACCACACCAGGGGACCAGAGAGCCCCAGGTTGCACACATATATCCTGGTCGGGCCCAAGGCGCAGCTCTCCCACCCACCCCGAAGGAGCCCCTGGCGGGAGGGGAGAGAGCAAGAAGGAGAGCAGACTACACCCTCCATGAGCCCTAACCCTCCCCCCACTGCCCATCAGGACTCCCGCCACCCCTCTCCCTTCTACCCCTCCCTTTGTCCCTATACAGACACATTGTAATCCCAAGGGTACCTGCCCGGCATCGGATCAGCCAGAGGCTCAGGCAGGGTCTCCCGAGCTGGAGGGAGGCAAACTCCTGCTGGGAAACATCAGATTGCTGCAGATTGAAGCGGAAAATGTTTTGTGAAATTGTAAAGATGAACAGTTCTTATTTGAGATGCCTTTTGTTGTTGTTTTTCAACCAGCGTTAAAAAATATTAAGGTGAGAAGAGTGGAAACTAGATAAAACACTGAATTAAATTTTTTAAAGTTTTTTTTTTTTTTTTTTTGGATCAAACATTGTTAGGCTTCTAGGGCCTGAGAACAAAGTGGCAGGCCAACTTTTCAGTTCTTCACCACATACAAGGAGGTGTGAGTGCAAGAATGACCTCATGCATCACATTCAGCTCAGAGCTAGTGTGTTTATAGCAGATAAAATGTGTCAAACTGTGGAAAATGTGCTTCATTTTTTTTTCTTTGTTTTAGTGCAATGATTCTGAAGAGCTCATAAAGTGACTGAAGTATAATACAATGTGCATTATGTGTTTTCACAAGTAGTGAATGTACAACAGGATGGCCAATATTTAGTGTTTCTGAAACATTATGTGAGGACAAGTCATCAAAGAGATGAGTTGTGCAAATATGAAGATATTTTCTACTTTGCTTTATGCCTTGAACTCAGTTTATAACTGTTTATAACTTCCTTCTTGTTTTCTTGTCAGTCAGGAGTAAAATCAGTATGATGTGCAGAAAGCTGCATCTTTAGTTTGAAACTTCCACTTTCCCATTTTAATCCTGCAGCACAGAAAGGAAACGTGAGCCCACTGTGAACACATGCTGCAGATAATCCATAGAGGCATGAACTAAAGTTAATTTCAAAGTCAAAGACCTGGGCCCTCAGCAGCAGTCCTGGAGCACAACCCAAGCTACCCCACCACGAAGAAGACTCCAGCCCCACCCGAAGGGCAAGAGCCCCCCACAGTCTTGGGGCACAGGTCATCTTGGCCCCGCCAGGGACCGAAGACCCAGGGCAGCCCAAGTGAAGGGCCCAGGGCCCCAGGAGCCCTGAGGCGGCCGCCCCCCCCCCCAAAGGCAGAGGGCCCACACCATGCCTAGGAGGACCAGGCCCCCCCAGACAACCACCCGGCGTGGGCCAGCATACACCCCAATGTTCCAGTCGCACACCCCGGGAACCAGGGCATCATCGACCACCTCCCACCACCCCCCATCGTGCTCTTGTTCATGGTGACTGGTGTCAGTCTTTACTGCTGGTTGAAGCCGAGAAGCCTGGCTGTTGTAATATGCAGTTGACGTAGCTCATTTGTCAATTTCTATGTTCTATGTTAATAACTAAACGTCTAATGTATTTATATTCTTTAGCTTTGATGAAGGTAGAAGTGGTACCGCTCTGCTCTTCCTGCGAATGAGGACATTTCTATTTTTACTGGCTGTAAAGTGACAGCAGAGAGCCGTAAGCAAAGTGCTTTTATATTGTATAAAAACTTATGTGTTAATGTTCAGGAAACAGGTACCAAAAATGGGTTGTGTGTAAGTCAAGTCAACCTGTTGATAATACTCAAAAGAAGACACTTACATGCTAAGAAATATGAAAAAAAAAAAAAAAAGTTGATGTGATTTTATTTGTATCATTGTTTTATTTGATATTTTGTAGCACTTTCAGTTTGTTCTTAAATTTAAGTGCTTTACAATTAAATTATTATTATTATTATTATTATTGTTATTATTAAATGACCAACAGTAACAAAAGGTGCACAACAAGGTTCCTTTATTCTTAAGTGTGAACACAACTTTAGTGTGCCGGAGATCAGTGCGCAGATAAAAATAAGCCTGATTCCCCCAAACTGCAACACAGAAAATATCAGCAAAGCTCTTTGCATGTAGATCTTAACTGACACTAAATTATTACAATGAATAAAAAGCTCTAATTTCAGCTCTGTCTGCTTTCTGCTGCAGTGACGTTTGACAATAAATAAATCCACTTCCTCATTTCTTACTGCCATCCCAAAAAAGAACTAAGCAGATTTTTCCTTTTCTTTTTACGTACTAAGATGTTCAGATAAACCTGAACAATGACTTAATGTAAAAATAAAGCAACCATTAGAAATACATAAAGTCATGTTGTATTGGCCTCTTTTTATGTTCCTTATAATTTATAGTGAGTGAATTTATCAGCAGGCCTATCTAAAAATTAGCTAATTATTAAGTTCCTGGGTTAAATTCCTAATGGATGACAATGACGACGTTGTCAACATCACCTCAATCTGCTTTACAGTATGTCATTTTTTTTTATACATGTTTGTGTTTTGTTTGTTGTTGTTGTTAACTACTTAAGAAATCAGGTGCTTGTTAGAAACCTGTCT